>NC_057933.1:14366334-14576334 GCF_018555375.3 Anguilla rostrata | reverse complement strand
GGCGTCTCCCAATGATTTACCTGCTCATAAACTATAAATACACAAAGGAACAACACGGAGGTGTTAACTTCATTATCGCGTTAACTTCAGTCTATTTCCACTGCAGAACGGGCGAGCCGAGGAGGTTCTCCCCCGCAGAGGCCCGTCCACCCGCCCAGTCCACCCGCCCGTTCACCCGCCCGTCCACCCGCCCGTTCACCCGCCCGTCCACCCGCCCGTCCACCCGCCCGTCCACCCGCCCGTCCACCCGCCCGTCCGCCCGCCCGGTCACCCGCCCGTCCACCCGCCCGTTCACCCGCCCAGTCCACCCGGCCATCCACCCGCCCGTCCACCCGCCCGGTCACCCGCCCGTCCACCCGCCCGTCCACCCGCCCGTCCACCTGCCTGTTCACCCGCCGGTCACCCGCCCGTCCACCCGCCCGTCCACCCGCCCGTCCACCTGCCTGTTCACCCGCCGTCCACCCGCCCGTCCACCCGCCCGTCCACCCGCCCGTCCGCCGCCCGGTCACCCGCCCGTCCACCCGCCCGGTCACCCGCCCGTCCACCCGCCCGTCCACCCGCCCGTCCACCCGCCCGGTCACCCGCCCGTCCACCCGCCCGTCCACCCGCCCGTCCACCTGCCTGTTCACCCGTCCGTCCACCCGCCCGTCCACCCGCCGTCACCCGCCCGTCCACCCGCCCGTCCACCCGCCCGTTCACCCGCCCGTCCACCCGCCCGTCCACCCGCCCGTTCACCCGCCCGTCCACCCGCCCGTCCACCCGCCCGTTCACCCGCCCGTCCACCCGCCCGTCCACCCGCCCGTCCACCCGCCCGTCCACCCGCCCGTCACCCGCCCGTCACCCGCCCGTCACCCGCCCGTCACCCGCCCCTCCACCCGCCGTTCACCCGCCCGTCCACCCGCCCGGTCACCCGCCCGCTCACCCGCCCGTTTCGCCGTCTTCCATCATTAAATCATCGCGCTCTATTAAAAGCCGGCCCCGGGGCCCGGGCTCTTCCGAGCGCTCGGGCGATTACTCTGTCATCGCCCCGGTAACGCCGCCCGCACACCGCCTCCTCCTCCTCCTCCTCCCGCCCGGGCAGGCGGCGGGTGAGGAGGCCCGGGGGCTGGAGAGGCGGCGGAGGTTGGCGGCTCTGGGGCTGGAGAGGGAACATCTGCTTCGGCCATTAAAGGAGCCTGCGTCCAGGCCGAGAAAGAGATGAGCGAGCTCACCGAGGGTGGCCCAGCTTCCAGAACGTTCCGGACGTCCCCGGTGGCTCTCCAACGACACTCTCAAGGACAAACGGCCTCAATAAAACTACGGGAGAACTACTGAACACCTCATATTTTACAGAAACTATGTCTCATAAGCAGAGTGGACCAATGGATACACATAGCATAGTAATTTAATATAACAATGCATATAACAATGTATGACAATGCAACATGTAAACAAATATGCATCCAGTCTGAAATTGGTTAATGACTACATACAGTTCAGGAAGCAAAGCCTAGAAATATTAGAAACCTTGTTTAAGGAAGATCCAGTTCCTGGTTTAAAGAGTCCAGTTCAGACATGGTTAAAGGTGGAAAACTGACCCAAAATATGGCCTGGAATCAGGAACAGGACTGGCTTCCTAACGACGATGTGGGGCGAGCGTGGAGCTGATCGCGGGCGAGAAGCGCACGGCTGCGACAGGGCAGATGGACAGCGGCAGCGGGAGCGCAGAGGGCCGCCATCGCCCAAACCGTCTCATCACGTCAACCGTGACATGGCAAACCTGAGATACCCCCAGGTGTCATTTCACCAAACGCGTTTTTGGAAATTCTGCCCGAGAGGACAGGCGGCAGGAAATAAAATGGATGCGCGTGAGACCGACCGCTTTGGCACTCGCTACCCCCCGCCTGTCAATCAAACCGCCAGCTCTCGGCAAAGGTTCCGTCTTCACGCCTTGGCTGCAGCTCTCCATGCGCGGAGAGGGCTCTCAAGCGTGACCAGAGTGTGTGGAAGTTCCACCGCTCGCTGGCATCTTTCAGATTTGACGTTAAGCAGTGCCAAACCCGCTCAGGAGGTGCCAGTGGGACTTAGGCAGCGTTTAAAAAGCTGGTCGTGGCGTGGGACGGAGGGCAGGAGGCTCAGAGACCCAGGAGCCAAAGGGAGAGGGAGACGCAGTAGGCCCTGGTGGAGGAGATAAGTCCTCCCCCTAACCCCCCCCCCCCACCCAGGCTGGCCAGCTCTGCGCCTCTCCCCTCCTGACTCTGCAGCTCTCTGCTGGACGTCCCAAGGTCAGCGGAGCCAAACCCCTCCATCAGCACCTTCCGCCCCGTTCTGCACCCTCTCTCCTCCGCGGGACGCCGCAGCGCTGGGGTGTGAGGGGGTCTCTCCGCGCCCCCTCTCAGGGAAACGGTATTCGCACCGCGGACACGTGGGGACGGTCGGCCCCTTTGATCCCCCGCTAATGAGATTCCTCCGCTGACCGCACTGCAGAGCCGATGACACGGGGAGCCTTGGAAACCTACGGCGTGCTCATTAACTCTGAGAGGCCACTGCCCGGCCCAGCCAATCAGCTCCGCGCAAAAACACGGGCCGCAGCTGTGATACATGAACACTCACACATATGAAGTTGTAATATGATATTATGAATATCATAACGTGTTATTCTGCATTTCAGATTCGATCACCTCCATTGCACTTTACCCAGAATGCCCTGCGCGTAGGCAGCCATCTTTCTCCAGTCGCCTCGTGCCGCACTGGAGCAGGACAGTGGAGAGGGGAGCGTGATGCTGATTTCAGTGATAATAACGGCAGCGAAGGCGGTTCCGGTTAAGAGTAAGGCGCAGTAATGAGGGTCATTATGAGCCACCGGGGGCAGGGGCGGGGCCCCCGGCTCTCAAAGCGCTTCTGTGCGGATAAAGGGCTTTGTGCCCGGGGGCAGAGACACCCCCAGCAGCCCCCCTCCAACCCCCAACCCCCCCGGCGCTGTCCCGCGCGGGTAAATATAGCCCCCCTGCAGCTGCCGCGAGCGCAAAGCCCGTAAAGCTGACAAACCCTTTTTTTTTTTCGCCAGCGGGAGGTGGCGCAGCCAGCGGGGCTAACGCTCGGGGCTAACGCTTGGGGCACCGGCGCAAGTGCGCCCGCACACATGCTGGTGCCAATCAGGGGCGGGGCAGGGCAGGGGGGCCTCTGCGCTACCCCTTCCGTGACTCCCCTCCTGCCCCCCCCCGGTCCCCCTTTTCTAGCTGCTGTCCCGCACTAGAACAGGAGAAAGGGCAAACGTCAGGGCCTCTCCCACACAAAACAGGGTCTCTCTCCGGCTAAAGCACAGCCTGATCAAACGCGCACAACAGTGTGGTAGACAGACACACAGACACAGACACGCACACACACGCACATATACACACACACACACAAACATGCATTGGCTGGTTCATATGCACACACAACGGCCCGTAGAGCCTGCACAGTTGCTGAGGACTGCCGTGGCTAAAGTTTGGATAGCGCAGACCGCTCTGACAACTTTCTCCCTCTCAGCATGTCAGCTTCCTCCTCTCCAGGACTCCACTCCGCAAGCTCTCTTTCCATTCCTTCCCCCTTACAAACTGTCCTTCACCCAGGCAATCGCCATGGTTACCTCAACACCGTCTTCCAAACATCTCACTCTCAATTCGACGTTCGTTTCGGACTGCTCTGTTGGTCTGGCAAACATCCGTGTGGCCCGAGCACGCAAACACAAAACAGACGAACGAGCGCGGCGTGAAAACCTCTGTCGTAACCTCCACTGGTTCCCTCCCCGTCAGCAGGCTCTCTCAGACAGAGAGCCCCAACCGCCCTGACCTCTACCGCGACCTCCAGAGAGGCAGTCACGCACCGCAGCGCAAGCACGGCCTCGCCATACCGGCTCGACCAGTCGGGCCGGGCAAACGCTCCGTCTCGCGCTCTCTCCCTCGAACGCAGCGTTCTCTCCGCCGCCGTCCTCTCATCTCGAGCACCGCCGGCCGTGAGCCCGCAGCCCTTCCTGCATCTCACTGTTACTGTGACTGACCAGCGAGGTGCGTTCAGCAGTTTGTGCTCAGTCTCGTTGGTCACTTCATGTCCGAACGCAGGACTCGATTAGAATCTGCGTAGAAAAAAAACTGAAAAACTGCAGAAAAGAAAAAAAAAAATAGGAATCAAGCCGTCAAGGGCACTCACACAAAATAAATACATAAAAACATTTCAAAAAGCCTCAACTAAAAACAAAAAGATTATTGCTTAGAATGAAAGCTTGAAGCTTTCTTGAGGTTTACAGAAATATGCTCAATGCTACTATAAAATATGCTTTTGCACTTCTCAGCCTCCACGCTTATAATTAGCGTTAAGTACTGGCTCTGCTCCAAATAATGGATCCTGGATCAGCTAACCCCACTGCAATCTTGGCCACAGATATTTCGAGTGAAAGGTAGACACTGACCCACATTCAGACCGGGGGGCAGAATATATCTGTCACTGAGAAATGCTGAAAGGTAAGCTGGCTGTAATTCCAAGAGTAGGATAGCTCAACCGTCTACAAAAATATACATCAACAGGCACGTAATAACATTTGACCAAATCGCTTCGCAATTCCTGTCTGTCTGCATATTTGGACTATTTAGCCTACTTCAAAATTGATCTGCGATTACATTTCCAGTGGGTTCAATGCTAATTAGCAAGTAGCAACCAAGTTATATTTAAAAGAGTTTCAATATAAAACTTAGCAAACACCATTAACTTGTTTTTAAAAAGCACTGTAAAAATGTGAGAGTGCATTTCAATACAAGCATGGCTTTAGGCAGATTTATCCAAGGTATTCCTCAAAGAAAGGCACACGTACAATATTAAAATTACTATAAAGAGGAATGAGGTATAAAAATGTATTTTTGTTAAGGGGCTCAGCTGAGACTGCTAATGTCTGTTTGTTCTGTTGTTTATTTAAAGGAGTACCATGGTGATTTTCACACTTTCTCGGTTTTGTGTGCTATTTGCACAAGAGGCATTGAAGAAACACCATGAGTAAAGTACTAAATATATCCGTTCTGTATTTTTGGAGAAATATGCGTTTTAAATTTGTCGTCCTATTTTCAAACAGTTGAGAAAGTTGTCAACTTGGAGGGTCACGAATACAGTAACCACTCCCCTTTCCACGCCCCGTAAAGAAATCTGACAGGACACACCGCTGGTTTACAGGCAAGACAATGCAAATATTTGACTAACGTTAGGTTCACTTAAATTAGAGTGCCTTTTAAGGACTATTAGATTATTTCTGGTTATATTCATTTAGCTAGCTAGCTAACGTTAGCTAGCTAGGTAGTTTGCTTTCATAATGTTATCGATAACGTTAATTAGCTAGTTTGCTTTTGAGGACGTTATAGTTGTGCTTTTATCTTAACTTGGCTAGCTAGATAGCAAAAATTATAATTGGATGTAAATCAACGTCCTTACCTTAGCTATCTATCGATACTTGATATACTACTAAGCTAGCTAGCTTGTGAAAATTCAGTCTCCCAAAAAGAGCGGGTATCATGGGGGTAGCTATGGTAACGGGGCACGGTCTGTCAATCATAGCTAACTGACAGTTCTCATTACCACGCCCAGACGGTTCGGGTAGACTTTTATAGTGGGAAATTTAGGCTTAGAAAAATACGTTGTACATTGAAGTACATTGAAATGACTGAATAATAAAAAAAAATTATGCACATTTGTTTTGTTATTGCCTAAAGACAACTGGGAAGTGTCACGTTCAACCACCATGTTACTCCTTTAACTACTTTAACATATACTGTTATTATTCAACAAATCAGTAAACTTGAACTGCCAATAATCTTATGGAATTTCACTATATAGAAAAAAATTAAAAATAAAAAATTATTTGCCCCAGAGTTCAAATGTAAACTAGGTATGCAATCCAGGATAAGAGCATCTCTCATGCGAATAAAAAAGAAATGTTTGGGCAGGAAATTGTTTTAGTATCAGACTTCAATCTTTTTTTGTTTTTAACCCCGGCTTCACGTCCTACAGACACCAGGCCCATTCATGCACCAGCCGAAGCGCATCACAGTTGCACATAAGCCAGGAGACACCACAGACACAGCATGACACAGCATGACACAGTCGGGACAGTGCAAAGAACTGAAACGTGACTTTCCTTCAAGCCAGTAAAAAATCACCTGCTGCTACACTGGGCATCATATAAATGTGGGGCTTCACTCTTTCTTAGTCGATGTCGGAAATAAATTGTCAAGAAAACCGAAAAATCAAACCGAACCCTGAAAACCATGCAAACGTAAAGCAATAATACCCCTCAGGGCCTGACAGTCCGGCCAGAGAGCAGGCGGAGTACAAAAATAACCTCCCCTACACCCAAACACTGGACGAAATCGATTTGACTTTCAAATCCCCGCTCATTTCAATACTAATCCTTGCCTCCGCAGCCCCGCCCCTTCCTCCTGCCCCACCGCGTCTAAAGGGGGCGGCGTGCGAGTGTGTGTTTGAGATTACCCGATTAAAAGCAGGCCCCTCCCACCTCACAAATATGCGTACCCAAATGAAGCCCCCGGCGGCAGTAAACAAGCTCAGCCGCCGGTGGCGGTGTGTGTGTGCGTGCGTGTGTGTGCGTGTGTGTGTGCGTGTGTGTGCGCGCGCATTCTGTGGTCCTGAGATTCCGGCGCACAGAGGAGGCTGGGTAATCCATGGAGGCGTGCACCTGGGCTCGGGGGATAAACTTTTGGCCCTCGTCAGAGGCTACGCGGAAGGCATGTCAGCTGCTCGGAGCGAGGGGGGGGGTGGGTGGGGGTTTTGGCGGGGGGGGGGGGCGGAATCGCACCCCTCCGGCCGCAGGATGTTTTATTTGAGCCGGCGGTGAAAGCCTGACGAAGGTGAGGGGATTCCGGGGAGGTCGCGCCCACCGGACCGCGGACAGCTGCCGGCGCGGGACGTCCAGGACGCGGGGACGAGAGCGGGGAGCGAGGCGCGCACAGACGAGGCAGAACGGGCGCGGACGAGGCGGATGGGCACGAAAGCGGCGCCGTTTTGGGGGCTTCTGGAAGAGAGACAGGCCATTTCTCACCGCCGAATCACCTGCGCAGCGAGTCCAAACAAACGAGTGGAAGAGAAGTGTGCCGCACGCCTTCCCTCCCTCTGCCCTCCTCCAATAGCCACCATTTTATTAAAATCACATTTCACATCTTGCCCATTAGGACCTCCTGCTGCATCACTTTTTCATGTTAGCAGCAAGCCAGCATCTAGAATGAAACAGATGCTGTGCTTAATGTTCCTGTTGCTCAGATGTCCTATGAGGGTACACACCACTGAACTGAACACCATAATCACATAATCATGTAAACATGAGGACTTCTGCCAGACATGGGCAATCCCCCATAAAAAGCACAACAAGCTACTCGTACTAGTTCAGAAGGACTGCCCACACATACTTAAACAAGCATGCACGTACACACACGCACACACACACACGCACGCACGCACGCACGCACGCACGCACGCACGTACACGCACACGCACGCACACACAGGCTGGTGTGTGCTGCTGGACCCCAGCAGGCTCTCTGCCAGTGCAGTGCGTGTGTTCGCAGCGGCAGACCCGCCACAGGGAAAGCCTCCTTTGCCAGTGCAGTGCGTGTGTTCGCAGCGGCAGAGCCGCCACAGGGAAAGCCTCCTTTGTCTGCTGGAGTACTACAAAGTGAGGGATTATTCCAGCAGGCACTTTCCTCAGGCAAGACCAGGCCCATCCCTGCAGATCCCGCCAGAGCCCGCCGCACCTGGACTCAGTTCCTGCCCGAGCGCGCGGATATAAACCGCGTCTCCCAGCATCCCGCTGAATCACGGGGGATCACGGGGGGCCACACAGGGAGCGCTGCGGGAACATGGCCACGAGCGGGCCGGGATGAGCGCACACTGTCATTATCGCTGAGCGCAGTCATCATACCCGCTTCGGAGTCGGAGCTAGAGAAAGTGTTCCGCGGACGCGCGAGGCCCGGATTCCACAGAGAGCTGAGCGAAGCGTCCCACAATCCCCTCAGACGGCTCACCTTGACCTGTCAGCCATTAGCATCGGCCCCACCTCCTCCCTTCCCCTTCCCCCCCCCCCCCCCCCCCCCCCAGAGACGAGACAATGGCATCATTTGTTTGCCCGCCCCCCCGCAGCCCCCCCCCCCGCAGCGAGGCCGCGGTTCTGGAATGACTGACGGCAGACTCGAAGGACGAGTCCGTCTCGCTCTCGGCTTCACCTCACGGGCACAACCGTCAGGCTCCATTCCAGAGCTGCACGTGCGGCTCCTTCCCCCTGAGCCGTCTGAGCCAACACTAGCCACGGGGACCCATTTCAGGCTCTCAGACTGCGACCCACACAATGACAATGCAGGACAATTCAAAGCTATTCTAAATTCCAGACTAAAAAAAAAAAAAAAAATTTTTAACTTTCAAAAGGGTTCGCTTTTCCTATCAGGGTAAAAAGTCAGAGTTCAGCACTGAAGCAGCCTCCAGTCATTCTGGTTTTGATCTCGCTGAGAGACCGCAGAGAAACAAAGGGAAAAATAAGTAAATAAAGAAAACAGATTTTTTTTTTTCCCTTGGATATCCACCGCAGCTTGAACTCCCACCAACTCAAACAGCGGTCGAGTCCTGGAGGCTCGGAGGAGGAGGAGGAGGCCGGGGAGGGACCCAAACCGCGCCCGGCGTGACCTCCCCCCAGCCCAAGCCCCAGCACCCGGAGGCGCCGCGGCCCGGCCCCGGCCCCGCCCCTCCCCGTCCCGTCCCGCGGCCGCCCGCCCGCCCGCCGCCGGGACGCTGGAAAACGGGCAGATCTGCTGATCGCCGCTTCCTTCGGGGGCCCCGGGGTTCGACATCCAGAAAAACACCGCGGTTTACTGCCAAGACCAACAATAGCGGACGTTCTTCTCCATCAGCAACTTTCCTAATACTGCGCTTACCACACATCAGTCAGCGAGAGGCAGGCCGAGGGAGACGGAGCAGGCCTAACGCTCCACCGTACGGAGGAGAGACAGAGCTACTGCTAAAACGGCACCAAGATAATCTCCCATAATGCCTCACCGTGGCAGATCTGTATTGGATAATGATGGCGTTAGTGTTAGCGAGCTGGCTGTGGTAGAGGAATGTGTGAGAACAAGAGTGACTGAGCGGCCTGTGCTCTCTCCAGCGCACGTCTCTGCAGCCAGCACGGTGCCGTGTCAGACATCAGACCTTCAAAAATCTGACGAGCTCAGTTCCTCACTGACGAGCTGAGTTTGTTTTTCTTTACGGGAGGGGGGGAGGGGGGAGGGGGAGGGGGGCTGGCAGCGAGAGCTGGAATTCTGGTAATTAAGCATTTCAGGCTCCGCCCTCCTCACACCTGACTTCTGAAAGCATGTCCCTGAATAAACACTTGGGAGGCGCTGAGAGGGATCTGCCAGCCGAGCGTGAGGCCGTCACTCAGCCGAGACTATCGCTGCGGGAGGGGGCGAGTCCTAACCTGCGCTCACCTGTGCTTCTGCGCCGGGGGGGGCGGGGAACAGGGGGCGGGGGAAACGAAAGAGCGGGGCGGGAGAAAGGAGAGGGACCCTTCGGCTACGCGCAGACCCGCGGCGCCGAGGCCGCTACCACGAGCCGCAAGGCTACGCGCAGCCCTTCTCCTGCCAGAACGCATCCCAAAACAATGGCGAGAGACAGCCATGATGTCACCATTCTTTTTTCATTTGAGATTTTTTTTTTTTTTTTTTCAGGACTCAATGGTGCTCGCATTTTAGGAGCATTTGCTCCTGGAACTGATGTGTGCTAACTGGAAAAACAATTTAGGAGTGCATTAGTTTCCTCCTAAATTTTTTAACTTTTTAAAAAATTTTGGCTCCTTTGACTGTAGAACACTGATGTTTTTTTGCCATGTTATTAAGAATTATGCTTCCATGCAACATGCTACCTGGCAATATTACGTCCATCAATTTATTGGTTTGACCAGGCACATGTGATTTTGTGCTTTCGCTTCACGATAGACCATATGAAAAAAGTTCCGTATTTCGGTTTGTTGACAAGGCTTTACACAAACAGGAGGGGACGCACCGGGACAGCGCTGCGCCCCGGTGACACAGTAACCGGAGCGCTGCGCTGCGTACGGGACGATGGCGGCCTGTGATGACGCCGTCCTGCTGTGTATCCTGAGGCAGGGTGCCCCACCAGCGCCGGGGCGGTGTATGGACCGGCCCGGAGCGAGGGTACGGACCCAAACCCAAACGCACCAGGCACCGCGTGGCCCTGGATGTGAGCGCCGGCCCATAATATCACACGCATGAATAATAAATGACTGATGGAGAACAGGAGAGAGAGAGAGAGGGGGAGAGAGGGAGAGGGAGAGAGAGAGAGAAAGAGGGGAGAGAGAGAGAGGGAGAGAGAGAGAGGGAGAGAGGAGAACGGCGCTCGGCCTTCCATCCGCCATCACCCCCCCCTCCCCCCAGCGTGGAGCCGCCTGTCTCACGTTTGCTATCAGAAAACAGACGTCCACACCCTACGCGCTCACAGCCCCAAACACACACACACACTCACACACAACACCGTGACGCTGACATCTTCATTTTATCTCCCGCTTCTGTGGGTGAGGGGTGAGCCAAGATTTTTTCTCACGCACCGCTGTCCTGAGAAACATTAACACATTTCTCACGGAAAGAGAGAGAGACAGAGGGAGGGAGAGAGAGGGAGAGAGAGAGACAGAGGGAAAGAGAGAGAGAGAGAGAGAGAGAGAGAGAGAGAGAGAGAGAGAGAGAGATCTGATCTGGGATGAACTGAAAGTGAACGAGCGAAATGCAGAACAACCGCCCCATCGCGGGCTTACGGGCACACCTGAACGCAAACAGCAGAGCCCAGAGGAGAGCCCTCCTCCTGACACCGGCTGCTGAGGTATGCGCTGATATTGCACAATGGAGGCGGGAGGAAACGCCAACGCAACAGCACGCGGCGTCCACAGATTACCAGCCGCAGAGGGCCCGGGCATAGGGGCCCGTCAGCGTGAGAGCTGGTGGCGCTGGAGCCGCAGCGGGCCGTGACCTCCGACCCCCCCGGGGGCGCACTCACCATGGAGATGCCCGTGGAGAAGATGGTGGGCTTCACCACCTGCCGCTGCTTCTCCAGCTGGCTCTCCAGCTGGGCCGCCCGGTCCTTGTGCTGGGCCAGGAGCAGAGTGGCAGGCAACTGGGAGCTCTCCTGCAGGGGAACAGGCCTGTTAGTGCCATACACTCACATTACACAGCATGCACACAAACATCACACTGAGAAACACAACACACACACACACACACACACACACACACATCACGCAAACACGCATAAACACCATACACAAACACAAACATCAGCCACCAAAATACACCGATGATGCACTTAGACCCACAGAAACATCAGACACAAAAGAACACACCACTGGCACACAAACACACACACGCACGCAAAAACAACAGACACGCAAACAAACACAAAGAAACATCACCCAAACAAACACATTATCAACCATCTGACAACACACCCACACGCAGGCACGCATCGGCGGCAGAGCAGAAGAAACAAACAGTGACACGATGAAACAGGCACAACAAACGCGGTGTGAACGGCTGAGAAACAGACTCAGGTGCGTGTGAAACCTGGCGGTTCACAGGGCTGGAGAGATACGCAGCGCGCGGTCCGGTGAGAGCCCAGCCCAGCCCGGGCGAGCGCTCGGAGCGTAAGAGCTCATGAGCGGGTGAAAGAAGCACGGCGGTACCCCAGCGCCAGGGCAGCATCTTCAGCAGCTGCCCTTCAGCACGGGCACCGGCAGCCTTATAAAGGTCTGACAACACAAGTGCCTGTACAGCCAGCGGGACCGGGACGGGGACGGGGGGACGGGACGGGGGGGGCGAGGAGGCGAAGCGGGTATTCACAGGGCAGCGGTTCTTACGGGGATCTGCCCATGCAGAGGGACGAGCCACAGGCCAGATTCACCCTATCGGCTACAATCTACGAATAGATCTACTGAAAATTCCTTCTTCGGGACAGTCAGTGCTGTGAGCGGCACATAGAATGCATGCAAATGCATGGCTATGAATGTACACAAGTGCATAGCTATGAATGCATACGAGTGCATGGCTATGAATGCACACAAGTGCATGGCTATGAATGCACACAAGTGCATAGCTATGAATGCATACGAGTGCATGGCTATGAATGCACACAAGTGCATAGCTATGAATGCACACAAGTGCATAGCTATGAATGCATACGAGTGCATAGCTATGAATGCATACGAGTGCATAGGTATGTATGCATATGAGTGCATAGCTATGAATGCATACGAGTGCATAGCTATGAATGCATACGAGTGCATAGGTATGTATGCATATGAGTGCATAGCTATGAATGCATACGAGTGCATGGCTATGAATGCACACGAGTGCATAGCTGTGAATGCATGCGAGTGCATAGCTGTGAATGCATGCGAGTGCATAGCTATGAATGCATGCGAGTGCATGGCTATGAATGCATGCGAGTGCATGGCTATGAATGCATGCGCATTCCAGAGCAGAGCGCAAACGTTCACATGCAGCCGAATCACTGAGCAATACAACTCTGCATATTTTACGACTGCAAAAGCATTGTACCTGATTAGTCCAATGCCCTAAAAAGGCACGTGTGTTGTGGCGAGAGGGGAATGGGTCCCTGGTGTGGTGTATGAGAGTGATGCGGAGGCCAGGAGAGCTGGGAAGATTATTGTGAGCAGAGCAGCAGGGGGAGTCCCCACATGAGTGAGTAAAGAGGGCAAGGGGCAGGTCCCGTCCTGACCCAAACCTGGAGGAAAAGGGAGATTCGCCTAAAGCTGGATGTGTGTGTGTGTGTGTGTGTCCGTGTGTGCGCGCATGCGCGTCTGTTCACGTGCGCGTGTGTGTGGCCCGTGGAGGGAATGCCTCACTGAGGAGACGTCCCCTGGGGTGGGGGCCGCTGCTCGCTCATCCCCCCACTGACTACGGGGCACTTGTTAAACAAACAGAGCGCTCCCCCTGCTCCCAGTAATGGACCTTCGCCGGCCAACAGGGAGGCTCATTTCAAAGGCATTTAGCTAAAGACAACAGGGCCGCCAGACACTCAGAGCCGCACAATGCTAACGGCCGCCGAGGCCGCTCCTCGGAAACGCGGCGCGGAGGCCAGGCAGGGGCGCGGACGGGCTGCGGGGGGCGCCGTGATTAACACCTGTACATTAACAACCGGCCAGCGTTAGCAACCGCCGTCGCCGTCAGTGCGTTTTCCCAGCACTCGACGCCTTGTCGGTTGTCAGAGAACTGACTTAGCGCAGCCGACTGTAGAGAAATGAACTCTGAGTAACTACGGTGAAGGCCTTTGCGTGGGGCATAGCTGCGATCCGTCCCCAGTCAGCCCTGTGCTAGGCTGCGCTGTTAGACTGTAGCCTAAGCAGAGCTCTCTCACCTTCCCAGGCCTGCACACAAAGCAGCGTCCCTCTTCCAGACTCCGCAAGCATGAATTATTCATGCCGCTGATGCTCTCATCCAAAGTGACTTACAAAGTGGAGCCCATTTTTAGAGCTGGAGTTTAACCACAAGAGTGCATGTGCAGGAGTGTGTGCGTGTGTGAAAGTGTGTGTGAGTGAGCGTCTGTGTGAGTGTGCACGTGTGTGTTTGTGTGAGTGAGTGACTAAGTGTGTGAGTGAGTGAGTGTGTGTGTGCATGTGTGTGTTAGTGTGAATGAGTTACTGAGTGTGTGTGTTTGTGAGTGTGTGTGTGTGTGTGTTTGTGTGAGTGAGTGTGTGTGTGTGTGTGAAAGTGTGTGTGAGTGAGCGTGTGTGTGAGTGTGCATGAGTGTGTTTGTGTGAGTGAGTGACTAAGTGTGTGAGTGAGTGAGTGTGTGTGTGTGTGCATGTGTGTGCTAGTGTGAATGAGTTACTGAGTGTGTGTGTTGTGCAGGTGTGTGTGTTGTGTTTGTGGTAGAGTGTGTGTGTGTGTGTGTGTGTGTGCTGTGATGAGTCACTGAGTGTGTGTGTAGTGAGTGAGGTGTGTGTTGTTTGCTGTGAGAGGAGGTGGGAGGGGTGGGTGTGAGTGAGTGAGTGGAGTGAGGTGGAGAGAGTGAGTGAGTGACTGAGTGAGTAGTGACTGAAGTACTGAGTGGTGGTGTGTGTGTGTGTGTGTGTGTGAGTGAGTGTGAGAGAGTGAGTGAGTGACTGAGTGAGTGAGTGTGTGTGTGTGTGTGTGTGTTTGTGTGAGTGTGTGTGTGCGCGAGAGAGTGAGTGAGTGAGTGAGTGTGTGTGTGTGTGTGAGTGAGTGAGTGTGAGAGAGTGAGTGAGTGACTGAGTGAGTGAGTGACTGAGTGAGTGTGTGTGTGTGTGTGTGTGTGTGTGTGTGAGTGAGTGTGAGAGAGTGAGTGAGTGACTGAGTGAGTGAGTGTGTGTGTGTGTGTGTGTGTTTGTGTGAGTGAGTGAGTGAGTGAGTGAGTGAGTGAGTGAGTGAGTGAGTGAGTGAGTGAGTGAGTGAGTGTGTGTGTGTGTGTGTATATGTCCCTCTCACCAGCTCGTCCAGCAGGGCCTGCTTGTTTTTCCTCTTGGTCAGCAGCTGCCTCTGCTCCTCCTGCAGGCACTCCAGCCTCCGCTTCTCACTGACCTGCTGCTCCACCAGGAGCAGCTCCTCCAACTCCTCCTGCTCCCGCGACTGAGAGAGAGAGGGGGGGGGGAGGAGATGGGGGGGGGAGAGGAGAGAAAGAGAGAGGGGGGAGTGGGGGGGGGGAGGAGAGAGAGAGAGAGAGAGAGAGAGAGAGAGAGAACACCAGGAGGAGAGAGGAGGGACATGGGGCAGATATTAACCCAGGAGCCTAACACAGTACACTGAGCACTGCCGAAAAACACAAAACTCAGGAACTAACAGAGAGCCTCAGACCGGAGAGCAGAAGCGAGGACTGACCAGTTTGACTTTGTTCCTCTGAATGATGTCCCTGTTCTCTCTCTGGTACTGCTCCATCATCTGCTTGGTATTCTCCATGTCCACATTGTTGGTCAGGTTGAAGACTGCACGGAGAGAGAAAGGAGGGACCAGCCGCTATCAGCTGGGCGAGGGTGAGCCGGAACAAAGAGAAAGAAAACGACGAAAACGACGCCAGCACACAGACGAGGGGCGAGGGGCGAGGGGCGAGGCAGACGTCCTCTTCCGTACGGCCAGCACTGTTACAGATCAAACTGCGCTGTCCCACACCATGACGAACACAGTGACCCGTGCGCTCCGGCACCGTGTCCCTGTCCAGGCACAGGGGACGCCTGCAGGTGGTCATACCACAGGAGTAATATCCCAGGCTTCTCATGCAGGTTTTCCGGTATTAAAATTTGGCAACCGCACCCCCTGGTTAATGGATAATGTGCATTGAAAGACTACTGCGCTCACGGTGGGGCAGGAGGGGCGGGTCTGATGGAATCTGGTTTGGTACCCTCTGTGAGACGCTCACACCTGCCAAAGGGTACACAGCTACCTGACCCTCACCTGCCTGGCCATTTTGCACTTTAATGGAACTGACATCCATCCTACAAGTCCCCCCCACCTGTACTGAGCACAAGTAAAATTCCAGCCAAGCTGTGCTTCACACACCAGTACAGTCTTTTCAGCCACTTCCGTATGTCACGGAGTGGTTCCTGCATGTGTGAACAATGAGAGTTCACACATGCAGGAAATGACATCAGCGCAGTAAATCACAAGAGTTGGTCTCACCGATCTCCTCCACCTGCTCCAGGTAGTCGTTATACTCCCTCAGGCTGGGGAAGTCCGAGTCTCTCTTGTTGTATCTGCACAAGAACATACAGGTTTAACCCAACTGCACACACACACACTGGCCTTCTCACAGTAAGACTCCCTGCATTCAGCCTTTAGACTGAGCTTCCCTGGCGGGGATGGGGGCTCTGTCTGTACACGACCTGCTGAGAGCCAGCCGTTTCTTTTTTTAAAACTCCCTCGATTCTAACATCAGTAAAGAGCAGGAAGGCCAGGGTCTCGTCTCAGCGGCTGAGATGTGAAGTGGTCTTCAAGTATCTTTCGGAGCTCGCGGACGCCTTGTTTAAAGGAACCGAAGCGCAGAGGGGAGCGGAAACCGTGCAGGTCGACGTGTTTGTTTATTTCACAAGGCATTCCGAGAGGCCGACCGGGCAGAGCAGAGCAGAGAAATCTGAATTCCAGTCAGCCCGTCTTTGTTTACTCTTGACTGAGTAAGCACAGCAAATACGGAAATTTGGAGAGCTTTGTCTGATGAAAGAGATGAATTGCGCGGCTCTGGCAGAACAATAGAGGAAGGGCCAAATCCCATCATCCCACAAACACGGCGACGGGACACAAAGGAGAGCTCGCTGAACACACGCACGCCGATGATATCTTGAATATAACGACGGAAAAAAACCACATTAAAGAGAGGCTCGCGTTCACTGAAACGCTCACACGCGAAGGCGACCACAAAAAAAACATAAACTTGGGAGTTGCAACAGTATTACGACCCTGAACCAGAAAAGAATCTCACTGAACCCACACAGACGACCCAAAAATGATCTCCAAAAAGTCAAGGCGGACCTGCGTACCGATACCTCAGCTAGCTCTTCCGTCTCCTGTACACAGCGGGATTGTTTGTTGTACCTTGTATTATTTCGCATTGAATGCAGCCCTCAGACGGAATGAAACAGGCGTGTGTACTTTAGCTGGGCGTGTGTGCGGGGCGCTGAATGAGATGAAGGACTGAGTGAGGGAGGGAGACTGCAGTGACTGGCAGGCAAAAGGCCCGGCTGCTGTTGTTTACTGTGAGCATTTCCCCTGTTACTGTTGGGGATCTGGGAGGGGAGGCTTTGTCTACAAAACAAACACTGTTGTTACCGGGACAAAGGAGGCTTAGCAAGAGGGAGGAACTGAATCCCACCCACACCTCACAATAAAGCACACAGCTACCCCCTTACCTCCAACTCACCTCACACACACACACACACACCCCCTTACCTCCAACTCACCTCACACACACACACACACACACACAGCTACCCCCTTAACTGCATCCCACCCCACCTCTCACACACACACAGCTACCACCTTACCTCCAACTCACCTCACACACACACAGCTACCACCTTACCTCCAACTCACCTCACACACACACACACACCCGCACAGCTAACCGCTTACCTCCAACTCACCTCACACACACACACAGCTACCCCCTTACCTGCAACTAACTCACACACACACACACACACACAGCTACCCCTTACTGCACCCACCCCACTCTCTCACACACACACACACACACAGCAGCACCCACTTACTCCACTCACCTCACACACACACACAGCTACCACCTTACCTGCACCTAACCTCACACACACACACACACACAGCTACCCCCTTAACTGCACCCCACCCCACCTCTCACACACACAGAGCTACCACCTTACCTCCAACTCACCTCACACACACACACACACACACACACAGCTAACCCCTTACCTGCACCCCTTCTCTCTCACACACACACACACATACAGAGCAATCCCCTTATTGCCACCCCTCCACACACACAGCTACCCCCTAACCTCCACCCCACCCCACACGTGCACATCCAGTCCCCAAAGTCCACGCATACGTGCGCATGCCAGCGCCCACCCCCATATTGCCCGCTGTCTCGACTCACATCTTCAGGATCTTCTTGCGGATCTCCACCTCCTTGTCCACGGCGGGGTCCTCGAAGAGCTGCACGCGGAAGTTGCTCTTCCTGAGCGGCGTGTCGCACTGCACGCAGTTCCCCGAGCCGCGCACAAACAGCATCTCCACGCAGCTCTCGCACCTGCGGACCAGAGGACACGTCTGCCGCACGCGCACAGCCAGCTCGATCGCGCAAGAGCATGTGGAGCTCCACATGCTACAATATACTGTACTACAGTGCTATGAAAAAAAGTATTTGCCCCCTTCCTGATTTCCTTTAAAATGTGTTTCATGTTTACTCAGTATCCCTTTGTCTAATATTACATTTTGTCTAAAGATCCGAAACCATCCAAAATGACCACGGATAGACACACAAATACAGCTCCTGATAAATCTGAAATAATCGTTAAAATTTCATGTTTTATTGCTGGTCACTTTGGAACCACGCACCACAGTGTTCAGTGTGTAATGAAATGACATTCACACAATGGTATGGCCAGTGATCTCTCTATCATGGATGCAAAATTACAGCACATGTCTGTATCTAACAGAAGAGGCACACAGACTAACAATGGCCTGAAAATAAAACGAAATTCGAAGATGTACTACGGTGTACCCAAATCACAGTGTAACAGTCTTTCCAGTTGTCAGAAAGTCTAATCAGGGGGATTTCGACATTACAAATTCACCAGGGAATACAGGAAATGTGCCACGTCCACTTCCAGTCAGAGTGGGCACGTCACTCGGTATGACCAGAAAATAACAAGATAAACACAGCAAGTGCCTTTGTGATGAGTGTCTGACACATTTCATCATTCCTTAATGCAATAATGACATCACCGCTGACTTCATTGTTATTAATCACAGTGGCATTAAGGCTAAAAAGATTGCGCGCTCCTGCCCCAGTAAATAATTAATGAATGCCCCGCTGCTTCTTTTTGCGTTGAATGTAGCCTACATTTTACGTTGTTTCAATGTTTTTCCATTGGAATGTGTGAAACGTTAAGTCCTGTTTTCTTTGTTGTTTTTCAATTTCAAATTACTGGCAGTGAGCTGTTCTGAAAATAGAATGGCGATGATAAAGACTGAAAGTGTATGCTTCAATTAATAGCCTATAGCCTACACAATTCCCCAAAACTTAGAAAGGTCATTATTAAAAGCCCACTCATTATCTAATGAGGAGATTACAGTTAACTGCAAGGAGGGGACACACACACACACACACACACACACAATTGCTTAAGGCCTTGTGCTTGAGGTCTCTGTTTGCATGACAATGAGAAATCTTTTTGCCTATCTAATCTGTGCTTTGGATCTCCATTCTGTTATAATTGGGGGGAGTTAGAAACGGCAGTGGCTCATTCTGTGCGAGCTCTTTTCAACCTTGGCATGACCCTCTCAGAAGTCAACGCACATAACAATCTTCTGATATTAGATTTACTCAGTGTCATACTTAGTGATGTGACTAATAAAATTGCTTATCTACCGAATCTTCATTCAAGACAAAACATAGTTACATTGGAAGGACAAACAGTCTATTTTTTTTTTTGGAAAGAAATATTTTTTCCCCCCATTCGTGGCCTTATACTTCGTCAAAATAATGAAAGGATATCTTCTTTCATGCAGGTCGCTCTTAATGCCAGAAGGACACACCAGGGTGACGCAACGCTGGACAGCAAGGAGAACTCTGCAGGTGTGGGGGCCTGGCTTTTATTCGTACACTAGCCCGGCTCCTAAGAGGGGGGCCCGTCCCCGAGCTGAAGGTGACCTCTCCTCTCGCCGGCCCCCATCAGAAGCCGCCCGAGCCTCGCTTCCCGCCCCGCAGAGCAGCGGCACTTCCGTGACCTTCTCCCCGAGACTCGGGGGCGTGGCGTCTCCTCCATCACTTTTCGAGCATTTTGTCGCCAACCTCGAAATGTCCTTTTACTAATGGCCGCGATCCTTTGCGCAGAGCCAGCGCGCTCCCCGGTAAATCAAACACAGGCACATTCAGACTGCTAAGTTTTATGTTACGTTTTATGTAAAACTTTGGCAGTCGCGCCAGATGAATGTTCATGAGGACCTATTTAGAATACCATTATCATTATCTCAGTGAAAACATTTTTCTCGCAGATTTGACAAAGAACTGATTGATATTCACAAGTTTCAAAGCGCATAATCGCAGGTCTTTGACAGAACCAGAACGGTAATTTGACTAAGAAGGAATGAAGGCGGTACGTTTTAAAACAACAAATTAGATTTGGACGTCAATCAATTTCATCGGCGTTTCTTTTTTTCCCCCCTCCATTTTGGAAAGGTGTGTGAGCGAGGCTTTGAACAGGCCCGTTCTCCTAAGTGCAGGGATTTACCAAACGAGCAGGTGAGGGTGTAAAAATGACAGGAATCCGCCGCGTTGGACACGACAGCCGCAGAGCTCCGAGGAGACGGTTGGTCTCTGGGCCTGGCTGTCTGCGCCGGTCGCTTATTAGGAGGAGGGAATTCTGGGGGTGACGGACAGATAAGACGAGCCGGGAACAATGCACAGTGCTCGTTACTGTCACCCACTAATGCCAAACACGAGGAAGACACCGGCTCAGCCACTCACAGCCCAGGGAGTCACGGCTTTCAGCAGGCACTCTCACAATCAGCCCCATGGCAACCGAACACACCTTTGTGTGCTTGTACTTAACATCAATCACCCTCAGAAAAGAGACAACGGACAACAGAATCAATCTTCCTTATGTGGACAGCGCAAGGGAAACAATTCACGGGTGGAGGGGGCAGCGTTTAAACATTTGATTTCTTTAATACAACTAACGGCATGTTATCGTTTGAGAACTTGTTACCAAGTCTGCACAGTCACAACACATCTTTTCTCCCACTAAATCCAATTCATTATTTTAGTCATTAGCTTGACTGACATTCAGTGATGGCAATTCAAAACTGAGCCATAATGCTATTTCAGAAAGTTATGTGTGAAGTAGCCTAACACTTTTACTAAAAGTTCACAAATTACACACCAGGCTCATTCTCGTTAATATCAGGTCCAGCTCCCAATTCAACACCATGTATTTCAACTACAAATTAAAATACTAAAAGCGACTTGGAACAGAGGTCAAAACTGTCCAAAACTAAAAGCTAACCTCTCATGCTAACAAAACGCCTCATCAGCACAAATCTACACCAGACTGGTAAAACCTGCAGTGGTAGAAAACTGCTGCACTGTGGATTTTACCTGTTCACATGTCAACAGTGAGCCAAGGCAAACAGGCCTCGACTCCTGTCCCGTCGCTGGGTGTGAAGCTGGTCAGTCTGCGGGCGAACAGAGCGGAGGGCTGGAGCGCGCGGTGGAGCGGGACAGATGTTCCCCCTAGCCCCGGGCTACGGGAGACACATGGGCCTGAACATATGGCGGGTCACCGCACGTTTCCACAGGCCCACAAAGAGCCCATTCATCACCGCGAGCCGGACACGGGGAATCACCAGGGCCCTCCGCTCGACCGGACTGCGCGCCGCACACAGGGCCGCGGGGAAAGCACAGGCTGGGGCCCAGAGAGCGCCGAGACGCAGGAGCAGCTACGCAAGGCTAACTTCAGCGCATACAAACCAAACTTCACCAACTTCTATTCTCACCCTCACTAGCACACCAATCAGGGCTCAGTCACAAAAGGAGTCACCTGACTGTTTAAAAATGCTTTACAAATTGTATTAATAAACTCTCATTACCTGTATAATACTACAGCCAGGTCTCAAAAATTCTACCATATGGTTTAAACTGTAAGAGTTGATGTCTGAGCAGATTCCTGCTGCACCGTGGAGCTCATCCAGGAAACGGCAGGTGTTAAGACGAATAAAACTACGGCAAGAAGCTCTACTTTTAAAAGCACAGAGTTAAGCACAAAATGCACAGCGGCCTTCATTTAACCATAAGTGGCATTCCCCTGAGATTTAAATCTTCCTGAGGAGAGAGACCTGACAGCTCTGTAAGTAGAGCCTCCCGAAGGAACACACTTTGCCTCCTTGTGTCCAGGCATTTTACGGGCGCTCCCCCCCTGGATGGGGAGCTGCCCGCTGGATCGGTGATGGGAAGGCCCCGGGGGCTGTTCCCAGGGCTGGCACACACAGGTGAGCCGCTTATCAGCCCGTCTGTCCCGCTGTCCCTCACCTGCGATGCTGCCGTAATCTCCCCATCTGCAGCTGTCAGCACTGCAGGCGCGGGAGACCCGGGCTGGGCTCAGTGCACGGCAAGCCGGAGTAGGGCCTGAAAACACGACCATAGCAGCGGGCGTGCACGTGTATGTGAAGGCTTAGAGACAATGGAGTTGAATAGGGAATAAGCAGACATTTGCTCTTTCCACTCACAACTGCATACGGGGCTACTCAAGATACTGGGCTTTCTGTAGGTTCACCCATTCAACCTACACTATCCAACACCCTGTGACACTTTACACCTGCCAAATTTATCAACAAAAAAAGCGGCGGAGCAAAAGTAAGAGGGACCAAATAAACGGCAATGCACCTGCTAGTCACCACCCCAGACACATTCACTTTCTAATGATATCCCTATTGCTAAAATACTGACGTGCTGATGGAATACTTGTCCTGATTTGCAGCGCTAGTGGGCAGCCACTGCATAGTTTACATTGCCTGGCAGCATAGGAACATTTTCAGGCAAAGGGAATTTGTACGTCAGAATAATACTCTTTCTTCAGAATGTTTTGCACCAGTACATAAAAATCACAGGATGTTACAGACTGTCGCTAGGATACAACACTATTTCTCACATGTATAATTCTATCTGACCTGATGGGGCAAACTGCTAAACTATGGAACCCTACTTCAGATTAGCACTGTTAAAGCTAAAGAAAATACTTGCATGAATGTAGAGCACACTGTGTCAAAATATGCCAATGGCTTTAAAGCAAGAAATGGTGATATTAATGCTGAAACAAAATCTGACATAAAAACACTCTGACCAATCGCGATAAAAAAACAATACGAGAACATGACTGTCAATGGGCCTAAACTTAGAAGGGAAAAAACCAGAAGTTAAAGGCCTGCATGCCTGGCTCTTCACAGCAGCATCATCGTTTTGATTTGTTGTGGAAAACCTGAGTTCATGGGGGCACAAAGATGAGCCAATGGAGTACAACAAGGCAATAACAGCTATTTGGGGGAAGAGGGGCAAGCCACCTCCCCACACTTCACACAGGCACCAACAGCCATCCTTCTTCCAGCGAACACCATGCCAGTACCTGTCATCTGCGCTTGGTGCTGCCACCGGCCCCAAATGCCAAAGGACATCTGACTGCGTAATGGTGCGTAGGTAATAAATAAGCTCATCGCGGGCGGTGTGAAACTAAATGTGCTACGGGTTTAATTTTAGATGTCAGCTATTCCACATGCCTGTCCGGGTTGGAAGAACTTCAGAGGGCTCATCAGCTGTCAGGGAGGCTGGCCCATGTCCAGATATGGCCCTAGCTATACCCATAGGAAGTATACCCATAGGCACACAGACAGACAGAGAGAGGCAGGAAAGATGAACACTGAACACAAAATTACCGGAAGGTGGCAGGCAGACAGACGGACAGGTGCAGACAGACAAGGCAATCAGACAGACAGGTTGACTGACTGACAGGCTGGCAGGAACACTGTACACAGAAAGACAGGTGTACCGGACACAAAGAATGAGAGTCAGCCAATTAGCAGGAAAACTACATAACATTAGACCACACTGTTCCAATGTGAAATACAAGCACACGATGATCAAGGCTGAGGCTTTCTACGTGTCATTTTACAGCCAAATTATTTTCACTCACCCTCCCACCCACCCTCCTGACAGCACCACAGAGTTATGTGCAAAATGACCTGATGACAAAGCAACAGCACTTCCTGGTTAGGTCAATAAGCTTGTAGAGGACATGTAGAGAGCATTCAGTCAGACAACAACGTCCATATTCCACACGCTGCACTTTCGTTACATTTTTTTAAAACTGTGTTTTAATTACACGGCCAGACTGGTCATGGTATTCAAGGACAGAAGAGTGACTTTTTATTCAGACATATTTTCATCAGCCATTGCAAGGTGACAAGGTTACATTGCCAACTACCCATGCTAATGTTGGGTTCTAATCTTTCACGGAGACCATCACTTGTCTTTAAAGTGCACAAGCGGTTAAAATCCCATTTACCACGCCCCAAATAATGAGGCCCACTGGGATCACCCAAAAAAACTGCCTCCTCAACTCTAAATGTTGACATAACAGCCATATGCGGTATACATACTGTATACAGGCATCCTACATCTTTCAAATGACACAATTATGGGGATATAGCGACAGAGCACTATGCAAGAGACTACTACTGTGAGATAACACTGCAAAAGAATAACAGTAACTACACGATGCGAAATAAAGGAATAACAACATGCTGTGGGTCTGTATCAAACAAAACAGGTAGCTAAACATTACTAGTTAACGCCAGTTTGAGCGTCACTGATTACAATAAAATTATACAATAAGCTAGTTGGCCCTAGAAAGTTCGAGGGTGACCAGTGCAATTAGCAACAACACATCGTAACGTGCAAAAGGTAAAAACGTTATGGAAATCACAAGCTATGTCACTAATTGGTCAGTTGGTTAACTATAGGACAGCGGGGGAGTGGGAAAAGTACAGTTGTTCACGCACATCGGCAAGGTGTTCATTATTTGCGCTTGTTTAGACATTCTGCATTCTAAGGGAATCGGAAATCGAGAACAGAGTAGCCCAGCAGCTCGCCATGACCAGTGCACTAGCTATCAAGTTCGTCACGCAGGTTTAAAAAAAAATATATCCATACGTTTTTATTTTGTTGACCAACAAGAGTTATCGATAGTTAGTTAGCTAGCTACCTACGTAGCAAACTATCAAACGGAACACATTCCACTTACAGTGTATGACCACACACGTTCACCATCAGTTTCAGCGACGGATTCCTATATTTGGTCGTCTTGCATCGTGGGCACCCCTGGTCATCCATATTTACAGTAATATATTTTTTAAATAATTAAATAGTAAGCTGTCTAACGGTGATCATGGGCAAATGTTTGCAACCACCACCAATGCAACGGAAAGGGTGCTTCACGTTATATATATTCCGGACTAGAAATAGCCGAGAAGAAGCTTTGTTCCCACCGTTTAGTTCCAGTGCTCTTGCCGTCTATTAACGCACGACAGGCAAGGCAATAGAAATGTGCTTACTTGTTGTTTATGTACCACATTAAGCGTTCTTTCGTTTAAGTGAATAACAAGCTAAATACTGTCTTAGTTATACTGATTGTGATATGTTTAGTTTAGCGTGGACGCATTCTTAAACCAACGGACCGTTTTAACAGTTACACGATGCGCTCAACTCGGTGCTGAAACTTTGCGGAAAACTTTGGATGTAGCTTACCAGGGTTTACTTCTATTATTAGCAGCCCACCCTACTTCAATCACCCTTAACGTTCAACATACCACAGACATTTCTCAGGATTCTACACTGAATGCGAAATAACTAATTGTCATTTAAAAAAATTATATAATGAAAATTTCAAGACAAACCATAATTTAGAACGAATAGTAGTCCGTGGAATCTGCATGATTATTGCTTTTGTTGCTGCTAATACTGTATTTTGTAGTATTAGTCGTATAACTCGTGAGCTGTGAGCCTATTAATAATAGGCTACCAAAATGATAAAGAATCATCAGTTTTTTAAATCAATTTTAAATGAGCATTAGCTTCATTTGATATGCCTAACTATTGTGCGTAGGCTACAGCCTGTATTTAAATTACTGCCTCTCCTTCCTAACATCTAATTTATTTTGCGCCCATCAGATATTTGATTTAGGCTAGACATTTGGACGCGTGTGTGTCTGTGTGTAAAAAATATTGAGTTTTCCCTTATGGCAATGGCAATGGCAACACCAGTAATGCGAAAGAAATATGGACAATCGGGATATTCCGCTCTGCCTCCCCGGCGAGTTCACCTTATGCAGGTAAGTCATTGTGCAGCATATTTGACTGACAGTCTCAGCACAAACAGGATCACACTCGCTCCTCCCCCATTGAGCCTTTTATGGCCAATCAGACTGCTCTACTGCAGACACAGACCCCGTTGCCCCCTTCCTGCTACAGTTTGCGGAGTAAAAGTCACGTTGGTACTAGAGGAGAAGAGAGACCTATCCTCTTACAGCCGCTGCCAGATATCTGATCGCGTTTGCATGGCGAACGGAAACCTGATCGGCTAAAGACTGCCGAAACCAGGAGGAGTGACTTACCAGGAAGCATTAAAAAAATGTCTTCTTCCTCAAACGAAGTCATAGTTGCAAATGAGATCAAGAAGGAAAATGTTAAGGCAGATAAACGGGAGACCATCAAGCTGCTAGCGCTGGATACTGCGGAGTTGTCTATGGAGCATGCAACTTCAGCTGCAGATACGGTCCACACTGAACTTCTCGTGAGCGCTACCTCCTCACTGGCCTTTTCCCCCGAGCAAGTTGCGTGTGTATGTGAGGCTCTGCAGCAGGGAGGCAATGTGGATCGTCTGGCCAGGTTTTTATGGTCCTTACCACAGAGTGACTTACTACGTGGCAACGAAAGCATCCTCAAAGCCCAAGCTCTTGTGGCTTTCCACCAGGCTCGGTATCAGGAGCTGTACAGTATCCTAGAGAACCACAGCTTCAGCCCGTCAAACCATTCTTCTCTACAGGACCTATGGTACAAGGCACGGTACACTGAGGCGGAGAAGGCTCGGGGGAGACCCCTGGGCGCTGTGGATAAATACCGTCTGCGTAGGAAATATCCCCTTCCCCGGACTATCTGGGACGGTGAGGAGACGGTATACTGCTTCAAAGAGAGGTCTCGAAACGCACTGAAGGATCTTTACAAGCAGAATAGGTACCCCTCTCCAGCCGAGAAGAGAAATCTAGCTAAAATCACCGGACTCTCCTTGACTCAAGTCAGCAACTGGTTTAAAAACAGGAGACAGAGGGATAGGAATCCTTCCGAAGCGCAGTCCAAGAGGTGAGAAATAAAAATAAATCAATTTTAATAATATTGTGGGTCTAGAACTCGACTTTGATGTATCCACACATAATTTTGAATTACTGTGTGTTATTTATCCTAAGCGTCGCGTTCTGCCTGGACGAGCTACACGCACCGTCTCACCTGGTGTCCCCTTTCTCCCCGTTGGAGTCCACTTAAAATTGTAGGCACACTCTTGGGTTTATGGGGTATGGCCGTTCTGTGAGTTGACAGAGTAAATCATTTGCAGAGATAATACCATAAGAAATTGCATCAGGTACGCGGTAGCCTCCCCGTGTTTTGAAATATGAAGCGGTTTCAGTCCAGATCGGGTTTCATTTGTAATGTTCAGCCACCATGGACAAATATTGAGCTGGATAGCTTTCTACGTCTGGACGAAAATACAAGAAATGTCTTCGCACAGCAACAAATGTGAATATAGTCTGCTATTTAAATGTAAAATAGCTAAAATGTATAATTGCAATTTATGGGCTATATCCTATTTTATTATTTTAAAACAAAATATATTCAGCCGAAACAGAAATACTTTTTAAAAGGGTATTTTGTATAAGCTAAGAGTTTAACGACCCATTATTTACACTGTGGCTTTAAACACTTTCCTAATTAACAGTCTGCATTAGCATTTCGTACGCTTCATTGTTTTCGTTTGTGTGTATGTTTACTTTTGGAGTGTTTTAAAATCTATTGAATCCCGTGCGCCAATATAGCGCGTAAATCACTCAGGGTATTTATTTACTCTTCTTCTTAGCCGAGAGGGATCGGAAAACCTTCCCCTCAGCGCCGCATTAAATTATTTGCTCACCCCCATGGAGGAGCCGGGTTTTTGAGTTTTTGTTTTTCTTTCGCTGTGAATCGGCCTCTTGCGCACCTGGTGGAGGTGACCTCTCTCTCCTACAGGCGGTTTTTTCTCCCCTCCCCGATAGCCGATGTCGTAAATCGCTCAAAGGCACTTCGGCTTGAAGGACGTTTTTGTAATCAAACTGAAGTCTATTATATTCTTTCTATTATAAGTCTTTATTTCTAAAGATTGAACAGTCGAGAATTGTTCAGTATTGAACTCCAACGTGTCGGTCGCGATCATCGGCGAAAATTAAATACTTTTAGAGACATAAAATCAAGACGTTCGTATTGAACATAAAGTATCCCGTAAAGGGGAAACGTCTGCACGATGAGGGGAGAGCCCCGCAGAGTCAATGGGGTTCTTTGTATAACCCGCTCTCTGTGGCTTTTCTAAAACTGATGGGGGTGCAGCTGTTTCAGTCACTAAAGAAATTTACAGCGTGCCGCCAGGGGTAGAGAACGGGCTATTTGATTTATAACCTATGAGTACAATTTATTTTTAGGCCGTCGCATTTATAATGCAGTGTGTTACCCAATACATGTCATGATTTTTATTTGTATGAAACCGTTTTTCTTTAGTAAGACGAATGCTGTAATCCCAATAGGGATCCAAGAAGATTAAATTCTTTTTAAAGCCTTCTAAATAGTAAGCATAAAAATATATTCAGACTCCTCTCCTATGTCCCAACAGAAGGCACTACCAATAAACATCCCTGACCATTTGTGCTTGGCACGCAAAGACTACTGGCATTTGTCACTAGAGTTTATTGCGCCAAATGGTGTTGTCTTGAATACCCTAGAGTGGAGGGATTTGTGTAAGAGTGAGTTGGAAGAGCTGCAATCCAGTTTGCTGTTTGTGGGGTACATATTCCATCAACTTTGAACAGGACGTTGTACGAGGCCTCTGGATGCTACCATCCACACGATTCAAAATAGTATCATATCTGAAAACTATCATTCTTCTTTATGAAGTTTTAATAAACTCAACACAAGAAACTACTGTTAAAAAATATATATTTTAGTTTGTATTTCTGTAATTTCTTGTATTTCACATACAGCTTAATTTTTGACAGGTATGCCTGAAAATCACTATTGTTAAATATTGTCAAACTACCATGAAAATAATTTGTTTACGAAATAAAATTAAGTATATTATGTACTGTATGTATATATAATATTTATTTATTTTAAATGTAGAAATGTATCATTTAACAAGGTAATGCAGTTGTAAGAAACAGAAACCTATTCAAATCCTTTTGCAGATGAGCTGGGCTTCAAATGTGTTAAAATGCGCTACATTAATTCATTATAACATTATTATTTATGTTATGCCACACAAGTCCTTCAACAACACACTTACTTAACTAGTATTTGAAATGTTAATGCAAGGGAAAGTAAAAGCATGAGTTTCTCACCTCCATATTAGAACCACTGGGAGCAAGGGTATGATTGGTTGGCTCATATGGTGCTTACTCTTTCCTCCCTCACAACCCCCCCTCCCCCCCACACACACACACACAAACCACCAATAAAAAAACAGCCATTTCGCCAGTTGTAATTCACTGCTGGGGGTGACTTTTAGTGGAAGTACAGCAGTGCAAAGGTAATGGGAGGTAAGTTCTCTGTGTGCAGCCCCCCAGGATAAAGGCGGGGGTAAAAGTTGATGGGGCACACAGCTTTCCCCCCCGTTCACAATGAGCTCTTGTGAGAGTCGCCAGCAGATGCGTGACCCAACAGCTGTGCTGTTAAGGGGCAGGGGAGGATGAAAGGCGATTGGGTGAAATACGCGGGACCAGTGCGGCTACCCTGTGCCTCTGAGGCATGACTGGGGTACAGAGGAGGAGACCTACCCTGCACAAATTGAAGCAATATACCGTGTGTCATGCTTCATATAAGGCTTGAAATAGTTAGCTGAGCAGTGCTCATTACAGCTGAAGCTTCAGTTAGTGTTCCGGTGCTTTGGCCTGCTTCATTTTGCCGTCTCTCCTGTCCATGCAGTGAATCCGATGGCAACCACAGCACGGAAGACGAGTCCAGCAAGGGCCAGGACGACCTCTCCCCGCGCCCTCTGTCCAACTCCTCAGACGGGATGGCGGCCCACGGGGCCCTCCCCATCACAGGCGCCCTGGACAGCGGCGTGGTCATCCAGCAGATCGGGGACATCAAGATGTCCTCCGCCTCTGGAGGCGGGGTGGTCTTCAACGGGAACCTGGTGACCACCAACCCTCCCACCATCTTCCACAACGGCAGCTCCTACATCCAGGCCCCCAGTAACATCCTTTTCAACGGGCTCAACCTGGGTGCGCAGCCATTGGCCTTCAACCCCTTGCGCCCCTCTTCTGACGGCCTGCTGGGGGGCTCCAACGGGGACACGTCGCTGCAGGCCGCCCAGGAGAAGGGGCTCAACGGCCTGGCAGCGAGCTCCCCCCTGCCCTACTCCTCCTTCGCCGGCGGCGTGAGCGGCGCTGAGGTGAAGCTGGAGGGGGTGCAGACTCTCGCCTCCCAGAGTGGGGGATCCTCCGTTCTCACCTTCTCCACCTCCGCCGGGTCCCTGCAGCTCGGCAACTACAGCCTGGTGCAGGTGCCCAGCACCGAAAGCAACGGGGCGTCGCTGCTCAACAGCCTCCCCCCGCTGCAGCTGCCCCCCGCCTCCTCTCACGGTAGGTTGGCCGCTGTCCCTCACGCTAGTTAACTAGTGCATTGTGGGAGATTGAGGAGAACAATATAGAGTAGACACAGGCAAAGGAAAGAAAATATAAACGGATCCAGTTCAGCTCTGAGACCCGTGGTCTGTTATTATCATTTGATGTCTATATGCAACACTGTTCTGAAAGTGAACGATTTAGCGGCAGAATTGATGAGATGGCAGTAACCGGGCTGAAGCTGGCAGCACCTCCTCCTTGTTCAGTTTTGAGACGGTTCCTCATTTAACTTTGTGGTTGTTTTCCAGTCAGCCCGGCAGTAGGGCTGTGACTCCTCCAAAGATAGCTGGCAGCAGGGAAAAATTGGCTTGTCAGGCCCGGGCTAATTGTTCCATCACTTGCAGTGTATGAGCGCAGAATATTTTATGAAGCCTGGCTCCAGTCCCTCTTCTCCCTGACCACCTACTGGCAGAGAGTGTAGCTGCAGGTAAGGGCGCGGAGAGGCAGAGTTTTGGGTGTCGCACTGCAGCCTCTCAAGGTGCCAATGACCTGGGGTGCCGAGCGGGCAAGGTGTAGCGACTAGTGTCTTTCATCATATGGCATCCATCGCCATCTCTCCGGCTGTCGAACTGGCGACTTGCTGGACTGATTTCCCTTCTTTTATAGAAATGTTTGTAAAAGTGCAGCAGGCGCTGAACTTTTTACCCCATCCACATGGCCTCTTTATTTTTCATCATTCTTTTAATATATAATTTACAAGCCTCATAAAAATAAAAGCCCCCATTGTTGAACTTTTGATTTAAGAGGAAGTGTGTTGTGCCAAACAGTTCAATGAAAAACAGACATTAAATTTGTTTAGCCAAAGCCCTTTTTTAATATAAAAAGAAATAATTTAAAAAAAAACCCAAGGTTTGGTTTCCAGGCTCATAGCAAGACACTGAAACAATGTTAATTTCCTCTAATCAGCTCTGTGTGTTCTGTCAAGTGACCAGCTTGACCCCGAACCTGGGCAGTAATTGGGTGTATCTGAGCTGGGAGGCCTGTCACTACGCGGTATTGACAGGGCTGAGACGCAGAGCAGGGAGGCCAGATGCACCGCACGCAGTCAGCCAGCCCATTAGCACCACGGGCCCTCGCTAACAGACCAGGAACAACTCGGTCTGGCAGGAGACATCTGCTGGTGCGCCTTTGAAGAGACGTTGTTCTCGAAATGGCCGCATATCTGGTTAGGAGTATCAAAGTTTTACGTGCGCATTACTAACATGAATGTGCCTCCTTTGTCGTGATATTTTAATTGTGTACTGAGAGACTCTTTATGGTGAAAAATGGCGTGTGAGAAAGGAATGCCCCGGCTGTAGCAGCGCTGAAAGGGATCACTTCTCTAGCTCATCACTCTCACAGCCCGGTATTGACGTGTGAGAGAGAGGAAGCAGGCAGTGTTCAGGATTCAGACATATAAGGGAAAGCAGATTCCAAACGGAGCCAGAAATCGCATTGCAGTGCTGGATCTGACTCAAGTAACAGAAAATAAAAGTCAAAGACAAAAATACAATCTTTGCTATGCCTGCAGGTTTTTCTGTCCCCCAGCGTCTTGAGGGGCACATTAGTGGCACTGGGCACGGTTGCTCTGTAATTACTCGGATGAAGACGGGGTTTGCCGTAGCAAAGGCAGAAGGCAGGGCTTGTTGTGGGCACAGGCTGTGTGTAACCTGCGCTGTGCCGCGGCTGACCGTGAGCTGTGCTGTCCCCTCCCCCCATCCAGGTGGCGTGCCGTTGAGCAGCGTGGTGGTGAGCTCGCCGGGCGGCGACTCCTCCTTCTCCCTTCAGCAGCAGCCTCAGGACAAGCTGGTCCTGGCCCCCCTGCAGCCCAGCACGGTGCTCTACACCATGGCCAACGCCGCCCAGCCCATCATCAAACAGGAGCCCGTGGAGGGGGAGAGCTACGCTTTCCCCCCGGGCCTGCACCTAGACCAGGGCGGCCAGCTCAGCTACTCGGCCGCCCCCTTGAACTCCAGCCGGGCCCTGCCCGCCAGCCAGGCCTCGGCGATCTCCGTGGTGAGCTCGTCCAGCGCTGTGCCGGGACACTACACTACGCTCTCCGTCAGCTCCTCCCTAGGGGCCCAGACTGTTCAGACGCACCACCACTTGCTCCCGTCAGACTACAGTGACCATAATGCCCTGCCCCATCACGCTCATGTCCACTCGTCCACTCCCAGCCTGAATGGCAACTTTCTGTCCATCACGGAGGACAAGGCTGGCGCAGCTGGGATGAGCGACATGGTGAGGGTCATGTGTGGTGAGATGGAGGCCGAGGAGAAAGAGCTGGCCAAACTTCAGACCGTGCGAATGGACGAGGACATGGGTGACCTTTAACCTCTGCTCCCTCATCTCTGTCCTTAGCAGCAATGGGGTGTTGGGCATTTGTATTTTTTAAAATTTTTAATCTTTTTATTTGAGTCCTTGAAGTGTTAACTTATTTGCAAGTGTTCCAGTCAGTGAACAAATCACACCTTGGATGGTGCACTCTAACCAGTCAGATTAGCTCAACAAACTCCTGCAACTGAAAGAAAACCTATGGGAGCTGTCTTCAGAGAAAGAAAATGGCTCATGATAATATTTTATAATATGAAATATGTAGTAGTCGCATGTATTTCAAGCAGATTGAAGTGTGCATAAAGTCCCACCGTGTTGACACTTAGTGCGTCCTCTCTGGTCAGTCTGATGAACAGGAGCAGGTGTTGAATGGCCTCAGTCATGTGACCAAGACATCCTCCGACCAATTCTGTCATCAGCTGCCCCCAGAGGCCACCCAGTAAGGAGATGTATGCCATTGAAAAAGTGTACGACATTAAGCCTGCTATGTTGAACAGAGAAGGAATGACTGCACCACAGCGGTTTGTATGTAGCAATGTGATAAATATGCAAAACAGTCTGTTATGGAACATCTCAAGGGTTATACAGGCAGAGTCTCTCACTGTGACCCCCCCAGCAGTCAACAGTCATTCTGTTGGATGTCATAGCGTGGATTCCTACTTTGGAGACAGAAGCTGTCCAAATGAGTTGTATAAAAATGAAATGTGCCTTTCTGCCGACAAAAAAAAAAAAAAAAAAGTCAGAATCTGTGGAACCCTGTCCCTGACTTGCACTATATCTGCCTTTGAGCGGAAGAATGTAATAGAAACAGATGTTGTTCTCTGGACACGTGAAACTAAAAAAACATCCGCAACAGCAGTGCTCTCAATGCAACTGGTGATACGTTTCCACCGTAGAGGAAAAAAGTCACTCCAGAATATTATGCAGCTAGAGGAAAGAGGGATAAGCAGCATCACTCGATCACAGCTGTCTGATGGCAGTTGTATGCAGCCCTCTTTGCAATATATCGAGTCCGTTGAGTCCCGTCTTTCATTACAAAGGGTCCGTGTGAATTATTATTATTATTATTATTATTATTATTATTATTATTATTTTGTACCAAGTCTGAGGCAAGCACATATGTAAATACATGTTTTTTTGCTTTTGTTAGGGAGGTACTGACGTGAGCGCGATGATGCGCTTTTCTTTTTCTCTTCTTTTTTGGCCGGAGGAGTAGCACAGTCCAGGGCCTCGGTCTGTAGGCGCAGTGTCTGGTCCTCTGTATGTAGGCAGCGTCTGTTATCATGCATTTTGTCATGGGAAGGGCTCTCTCTTCTGTTGTTCTTTTGCATGGTGAGTGTAGTCTGTGACATCAGTATGTCCTGCTTGTATGTGCCCTCTGTCATTTTTTTGTGTTCTGAATAACGTACACTTCTGGGTGTGGCTAGTAACCTCTTGGCTGTACTTTTTTGGGTGATGGTACATTAGGCATGATGCAACACATCAGACGTGCTTAATCTTCTCATACCAAAGATGAGCTGTATGCATACGGTAATACTAGGACTTTTGAGCTTGAACTGTCTGTTTATATTCTGAAATGATGTGAACTTATTTTTCTAAATCTCCATACCCCATTAAAACTTTATATTTATACATATAGAAAAAAACAGTCATGTCCTCCATGTGCTTTTGTTACTCAGTGTTTGTTGCACTTGCCAGGAACAATTTAGTCCAGGACTCTTACTTTTTGTTTTTACTCTTTGTATGTAGTTTTATTGGGTTTTTTTCTTCTTTTTTCGAGGAACTGTTCAGTGTTTCACAACTGCAGCCGGTTCTTTCATTTACTTCTCTCAGTTGCGCTTGGATTCTTTGATAAGTCACTGATGGATATGAAATCTCTGCTCAGGAAGCACACTCCTCCTCTACATTTGAAAAGCTTAAAGGCCAGAGCTCCAGGAAGATAGGTTTAACATGCGTGTACTGATCCAACCAGCCTGCGCTGCAATCTAGAATTTGCGGTGATCATTTGCACATGCCTGGCAACCTGGAGTTCATTAGCCTCCATTCACGTTTCAGCCAGTAACTCAAATAAACAGCAATGAGATTTCCAGAGGTACTGTACTGGGGGTCTAGCTGTGGGCCTCCCTGCCCGACAATAATACCTCTTCCTTTCAGTCTTGCTCACCCACCCCAGTGGAGCTGCCACTAGTCCCCACTTCGGTAAATTTGGTGCGCTGGTTCTTTAAATCACGCATCACCAAAATGCCGAGTCATTCGCTGTTCCATTTAGACAGACCAGTGACTCAGGATATTTTCCCTGAAATCATATGATATTAGATTTATATTTGGCCCGGTGATAAAGCCAGGCTGTCGTAGTTCACGGTAACATTGCTGGGACCTGTGAGGCGGACATTGTTTCTCTCTTCTGGTTTTCGGGACATCGTCGTGGGAAGAACTCCTGCAGGTGATGGGTATGACCCCAATACACAATGATCCTGTGACTCACTGCCTGTTGAATGCTGCTCAGGCAGAAAGGAGGCGGGTAGCCAGTGTATTGTTACCTGTGCGTAGATGACCTCGTCGCCATGGGCTTTAGATTAGCTGATTGCCAGGTATCAGGTAGCACCTCTTTTAATATTGAAGAGTAAGAAACCGGCATTGTGGGGCTCAACACAAAACCTCCTGGGCCATGTGACTTCAGAGCTCCCTGGTCCCCAGGGCTAGGGGTGGGGGAATTTGTAAAAAGGTGTTTTCAACTCCAGCACTGATAATGTAAAAAGACCCCACCTTTTTTTGTCATTCATGGATGAAAAGGAGCAGCACAGTTATATTTCCTTGAGAAACAGTGAGCACACTTTTAAGCCCTTTTTCCATGATCGTGATCAAACTGTGAGTTATTGTCATAGCATGATTTGGAAAATCATTAAGTTCAAGATTGTCTTTTCTTTATTGCGTATAATGTACCCAATTAAAAAATATCATGACAACTGCCCCCACACCCCCCAAGTCAAATAAGAACTTAAGGACTTATTAAATTTACCTCAGCATCTACTCTGTTGCCTTTGAATGTATAAAAGATCTGTTCTTACAACAAAAAAAAACTAATCCAAAAAAAGGCAGACGTGTCATTTTGTCCACAGTTGCGAAGGTACACAGTAAAACACGCACAGGCAAGCAGTGAAGAAGGAACCCCCAGAACAGAGCTTATTAAAAACGCTAACCCCTGGCCTTATGGAAATTTCAAAGCTGACATTTAATGCGCTGCAGCAGACTGTGAGCCATATGTAACATGACCTGGGGAGCACGGTGCTCCAGTGCTCTACGTTCCACTAATGAGGGGTCAGAGGTCACGGGGTTCTGCGCCGTTCAAAGACCCACCACTATTTCGGTGTACGTTCGTGTTTGTCTTCAGACAAAATGGCGTATGGGTACAGCGTGAGAGAGCCCTTATTCAAATTGATCATTGCATTGCCCTTCAGGACGTGCCTGTCTGAAAATTGATGGCAGAAAACCAGTGTTTTGCAGCAGCCCCAGTGTTGGTAATGGAAATCACTGATCAGGCAGACACCTATGCAGGCTGTCTAGGCCTCAAGACTACAATACTGTAATGTACTTACCTTTTCCCACACCACATATGTATTTCATATTGTGTGTGGTAACCCTAGCAGCCCCAAACATACACATGCACAGCATATTGCTCATTAAGGAAGGCTTCAAGGGCATAGATGACATCCTAAAATGGGGGGAATTAATACACAGAAGAAAAGCAATTTTATGAGATTTCATAGCTTCACAACAATTTTCTTTGGCAAACAGAAGATTTGACCTTTGAAAATTTCATCTGAAGTCCTTAAGGGAAATACCTGCCTTTCTTTCTGGGTGGCATAATACATCAAAACATAAATCAGTCCTGAAAACAGCAGGAGAGTTATTGTTTTCTGGACATGTAGGATTTTAGCATGAGCAGTAGTTTCCAAATATGAGGCACAACCTTGAACTGTTCGAAGTTCTGATGGAATATGAAGAAATTATTTTATTATTAATACTAATAAAATAATTAATTTTCTTTTCCTTTTCTTTGTCTTCTTATATTTATTATTATTATTATTATTATTATTATTATTATTATTATTATTATTAGTGGTAGTGGAGGTAGTAGTAGTTGTACTAGTGTAATAGTGAGAAATGTTTTGTTTTTATTTATAATAATAATAATAATAACAATAATAATAATAATAATAAAAATCGACTGGCTACCATCGAGTCCTGAAAGAAAGCCTATGCAGAAGCATTGCACGGAAGAACATAGGTCCACAAATTCAGGAGACTTGGGAGTGATTTTAGTGTGTATTTTAGTGTCTATAGTCCACATAGCCTATGGGTGATTTTCTGACGTGATGGCCAAATAACTGGCCAGTCAGATGAATTTTTCTCAGTCTCCTTTTCAGCCCAACGGCTATGAAATGAGAGAAGAGTGAAATGAAATGGGGGTTCAACCTGGAAAATAACATTTTCGCTTATAGCACGAAAAGACGAGACCACGAGGCCTATACAAAACAACCAGTTCACTCTTGTGTACATGAGAGAAAGAGAGAGAGAGAGAGAGAGCTCTCTCACGCCTGTTGTTCTCCCTTGAAATGGGAGAGCTGGAGGAAGAGGGAGAAGGAACAGCTGGGAAGCCGCTCCATCTCCACACCACGCTGGACAAATGGTATTTCCCGAACAGAACCCCACTTTGTAACAGGAGCGACACAGATAAGATTCTCAGATGACTATTGAGGAGTTTTACTTTGTCTGAAAGCCATTTGAGCTTGACAGTTTCTTTCGCCATGCCAAAAGCCACCTGTCCGACAACCCCCACCCCCCTTTTTTGTACCGGTCAGTAGACTTTAGTTTAATACACAAATATTTAATCAAATCAAGTGTGCGCGAGTGCGTGCGCGCGTCTGTAAAAATTATTTTTATGTTAACATTAAAATATTAATATTAAAATATTTTAAAACATCACATTAAATATTGTATTTCCTGGGTATTCTATAGGCCTATGTATCCTGTAGCCCAAGGTTAATAATAATAATAATAATAATAATAATAATAATAATAATAATAATAATAATAATAATAATAATAATAATAACGTTATTGTTATTGTACTTAGGTCATTTAAAATTAGGTAAATGTTTAACTGACATTATTATCCACAAGTAGAATAATAAGCGCGTCGCCTCCATATTTCAGCCGATGCATTATGGAAACAATGTAGTTTGTTTTTAACTGGCGCCCTCTCCCTGTCAAACCACAGTGCGCTGTAACAGCATGGGTTAATACGTCCAAGCTAATAAACACCTCAAACCTGTTCGTGTCTGCGATATTCATAGAGCACTTTATTCAGGTACTTATGCTGATCTGCAGAGTATGCGCAAAGTCGAGTTGACAGCATTTGTGAAGATATACGTGCATTAGAAGATTATCCTATAATTCGAATAAAAAAATATCACAGGGTATTTCATTCAAAAAAATAATTATTAATAATAAATATAAGGTCACATCAGTATAGGCCTACACAAAGTTTCGATATAGAGAACATATTTCATTATCAGCAAAAATCTTTAACATTTTACATATTTACTTGCTTTAATTACATTTCCCATAACGGCCACATCAAGCACTTGCCTGCTGATGTAAAAGACTTGGAATGATCCGCATCAATGGCCTTGCCAGTAAAAAGAGCAATCGTTATAAATATTAACGATTTTTAAATGGGGGAAATAACGCAGTGCTCTTAACCAATACCTAATTTTTAAACGTGACAGGAAATTATGTTAAGCTGATAATCGCATCTCCGATTGCATATAACTTGTTTAAGTCAATTGTTTGTTGTGTTACGAGCTCTCCGAGACCCTTCGCATTCTAAGCACTGCACTTTAGACGTTTTGTAGCTAATGCTTTCTTATATCAATATGATAGAACTCAAGTAGGCGTACAAAGAGTAAAATTGATAAGATAAATATCATGCCATATCCTTACGCCACAGGCAAGTTCAATAGGTAGGCTAATATAATGTATATCATTTATATTTCTCTGAGTTCATATTTAGAAAGTGAATTACGCAGAATTTGAAAATATATCTAGCCTATACTCACTACAGGCAATATATCTGCCATAATACCAATGCAGTAGCCATTTTAGTCGTGGTAATTAAAGACATATGTAGGTACATATGTCTGATTTGCTGGCTATGTGTTTTTATTTTATTACATATTCTTGCATTTGTTTATTGCTTTGAGTCGTTGCTTAAATGATAACAGAAACAAGGGCTGGTATGCTGTCAAACAGTTATTTTGTTCTGTCAGGAAAACGCGCTTTTTAGAAGCGTTATTCTGCTGCCTGAACGGGGAGCATTTTATGTTGCCTGTACAACCCTACTCCTGTAAATAAGCCGTTTTGTGAAAGCATTACTATATTACCAGATGGAAAGTCTTACAAATGGCAAGGCCTATACGGTTCACATATATTTAAATATTTGTATAGTGCCTGTACTGTTGATGTGAACAGCTGACATCGTCGTTTTGATTTAACACAAATGATTGCTTTGTTTCTTGAGCTTCCTTAGTCTTGCTTACTACAAAATGACAATATACATTTCGTAATTAGCCCACATAAAAAAGACATACACATGTATAAAAGACTATATGGAGAGAGACTCATAAGCCGGCAAAGTAAGATAATGGTGATATTCATTTATGGAGTGTTTCTTATGTATTTGTGGTTATTTTTTCTTTTCTTTTCTATTCCTCGGCCCATCCGCCTTAGAAGTGAGCAGTAGCAAAGACCTCGCCAGTCGTCGCCCAGAGGCAGAAAGCGTCCACATCTTGAAATAATCATGACCTGAGAATGGGCACGTCCCCTTGGCTTCTCGGGTTAAAGGAGGAGGCGCGGCGCAATGTGGTAGAGACATTACAGAAACCCGAGAGCTGCTCATCAGACACCCCAATTGGTATTGCATTAGAATTGATTAGGAGGCCTGAGCGGCCCGTGCTATAATGGTTCGGCGACCAAGCCTCGCTAACCTCCGTTCACTTTTCCATTTTCAATTAGAATGACCTTTGTTTGGGGCTTAGTTTGCATTCAAACATTGGCAAAATTTTAAATACACTGAAATAAACTAGTAGGATCCTCGCCCCACCCATTTTATATGCTTCCAAAGCAAAACAGGCTACATAAATGCCCGCGTGTGTTCAGCAATCTCCCTCTACTCTCTCAACGATGGAAGGATCTCCTGAAAGAATTCAATATGAAGCCTGGAACTGCATTTTCTTATGCTCTCTTGGAATGAAACATTAAGTTTCATTGTGCGACATCTGCCATTTCGTTTCCAGTGCTGTGTTTTAATATTTTAGGAACTATGTCTGATCTCACTTGTAAATTATATCTTTCGTTCAATAAATGTGAAGTTCATTGAGCTCGTTAAAACAAACCTCTACAATATCCACATAATAAAATGTCTTTAATTCAAATATCATCAGTAAGTGGTCGCATTTGGTACTCAAATGAAGATGAAAAGGGACATAACAATGACATTTTTCACTCATGTTTAAGTTATGAATAATAAATTAATACGTTAATAAGTCCAATTTCTAGTTTTTTCTAGTTTTGCAACTAAACCGAAGCAATTGTACAGGTAGAAATAGTGAAGAATACGCTTCCAAATTGAAATAATCACTGATAATAGCTACATATAGCTAAAATATATATTTTAATTCAGTTCCCTGAGATTTTCGCATTTAGTTAATACATATAAATAACTGAAGTACGCACTAACATAAATAAAAAACACATTATGGTCCGATTATACATTTCCACAATTATCATAAAAACATGGCCCTATAAATGCATATAAACATAATTGTTTCCTCTGAAGGTCTGTATATTCAATCATACCACAAGTGTGTGTTTCGTTTTCGGCAAGCTAATTATTCTAAGCTTCAGTAAACACAAGCACGTACGAAATGTATACATTGTTTCTTCTGACGAGTGGAACCTACGTCAGTTATCTGTTCTGGACATGTAGGAGGTGAATGTACTGTATTATCCTCAAAGACAGACAAAACGGGATAGCTTTCAGGAACCTCCTCGTGTCAAAGTCTCTCGAGGCACTGACAAGGTTTGTTTTTACAGGTGCCTGTGGCAGGATTGTTCAAAACCCGTTAAAACGGCTGTATTTTCATATAAAGACCAAGAATGCGAAATAGGTGTACATCTAAATTATTTTTATTCTAAAAGAGTAAAAATTGTGCATATGTTCAATTTCTGAGCGAAAATCATTTTATAAAGAAGAAAACCCATTCTGTGTGAGTGGCTGTGTGCGTCGTGTTGCCCTGGTATCACGTTGCAGATCTAGATGAAGATAAAGAAATGTGATCTATTCTTTAAAACAGCGGCTGGGCTGCAAAGAGCTTGCGAAACACAGAACTCATTTACTAATGGACCGGTTTTAGGTTTCACTGTATAGAGAAAGAAAAGGGTAAGAGAGAAAAATCAGTGAAACCGTTTTTAGCGGATAAAACAGATATTCTTTAACCCGATATAAACAGGACCCCTATATAAAAAGCACTGTGAACTTAAATATATGCTAATACGTTATTTCAGATTTGCAAGTGGAATGTTCAGATGCCTTGCTTGCAATAATTCGCATAATGTCCGGAAAACTTCTACATGCAGCTGTTTGTCCTCATACTCAAAAATCAACATTAAAAACCCCTACGCTTTTATTTCAGCAATTACATGATACAAACGCTTCAGGTAAACTCCCCCCCCCCCCCCCCCACAAAAAAAAAAAAAAACCGAGCTTTTGGATGAACCAACAATTGCCTTGAAATACACAATACAGTTGGCAGGACCATCAAGTATAGCTGTACTTGTCATCATGACCTCAAACGAATCTCGTTCTTCTTGGTTGCTACATTTTCATCATATTTGGGGAATTTTGCGGTGTAATTGTGAAAAATGTTTTGATTTGTATTTCAGTCACATGCTGCTTCGGCTCGGTGCATATGATGTTTCACCAATATAAGGCTTTGCAAAAAGTGAAATATTTAGATATATGGTTACAAACATAGCATATGCATCTTAAGCACCGTGTACCATAGTTATTGCTATTTTTCACCCTCTTAAAATCCCAAGTGCAGTATTTACTGGTCTTTCGCAATCTCGCGTGCATGGCGGGTAAAAAAAATAATGAGCTGCCATAAACTCATCTCGTAAAAATGTGTCCTCACTTGCGTTTAAGAAGCCGTCTATCTTCAATCCATCGTGCTCTCTCCCACGATCCTATTGTTTGTGTGCTTTGGAATGTGTGTTCTGGAAATACAGGGATTATGCATTCAAATGAACAAATCCACAGCATATATTAACAAAGACGCAATTAACTCGGAGAGCTGTGCTATCACCCCAGAATCAAATTGCTGACAATAGGTAATCTCTGATGATAGAGTGTGTATTGTTCTAAGTGAGCCCTTAAACGCACGCCTGTCACTAAATGTAAAGAATTTTAGATTCTTAACACGTTCATTATCTTAATCTTAGCAACTAGGAACTGCACCAGAAGCTATTTAACAAAAATTACCTGCCGCTGCCCTTCGATCAGGTGCACCCTTCGCGAATACACACTCTAGCCTGCGCTTGTCCCTCGCATCTGAATATCTGAACCTCTTCTGAGCAGGAAACAATATAAACACCCTGCACAATCCAGCTACAGTTTCAAGCTATTATATCATACAAGCAAAACTGAGCAGCGAGTAAGAAATGCATGAATGAAAACATGCGTTCAGTTTTCTGTGTGGGTGCGTCTGAAATTGTATCGTAAGTTATTATTAATAATGTATTAAAATGTAATAAATTGCTTGGGTTGTTTATCGATTCATTAATAATTCACAGGAAAAATTGGCGTGATTAAATAAAACCTCACCAAAACGAGTGAGTCTGTGCTTGGATCTCAATGAAAATGGCTTTAAAAGTCTGTAATAATTGATTAGTATCGAGGTGCCCCTCTCCCTCAGGTAATACTGGAGAAGGGGGTCCAGTTTCAGCCCTGACGTCCTCTAGGGAGGAAACGGAGCTGCAAACTTTGTTCTGCTCTGCTGCCAGGGTATAGGGCGGACGGAGAACCAATCAGCGGGCCGCGTAGCGCTCTTTAAGCCTGACATAACTTGAACAGGAACAAATTGTCCCAACAATCAACATCCAAAACTCCGGTGCACATCAGAAGTGGATAACACCGACTCGGATTGCTGTGAAACTTTCTTAAACAACAACCAACCTCGCGAAGACGCAAATACCTACCAGCTGTAAAAGGATATCGGTTTTGGTGTGGGGAATAAAACCTATCCTACAGACATTATGTCAATGTTGCCTTCCTTCGGGTTTACGCAGGAGCAAGTGGCGTGCGTATGCGAGGTGCTGCAACAAGGGGGAAATCTAGAACGGCTGGGCCGCTTTCTGTGGTCTCTTCCAGCCTGCGACCACCTCCACAAGAATGAAAGCGTGCTGAAAGCTAAGGCGGTGGTGGCTTTCCACCGAGGGAACTTCAGAGAACTCTACAAGATCCTCGAGAGCCACCAGTTCTCCCCGCACAATCACCCGAAGCTCCAGCAACTGTGGCTCAAGGCGCACTACGTGGAGGCTGAGAAACTGAGGGGAAGACCACTCGGCGCGGTGGGGAAATACAGAGTCCGGAGGAAATTTCCTCTGCCCCGCACGATCTGGGACGGCGAGGAGACTAGTTACTGTTTTAAGGAGAAGTCAAGGGGAGTTCTAAGGGAGTGGTACACCCATAACCCTTATCCTTCCCCCAGGGAGAAAAGAGAACTGGCGGAGGCCACCGGACTGACCACCACGCAAGTCAGTAACTGGTTTAAAAACAGAAGACAGAGAGACCGAGCTGCCGAAGCCAAAGAAAGGTATTCCTTTTATTACTACTTTTCGAAAAATACAGGCAGTCGAAGAAATTTCATTTGCATGTCGAACTGTATATAATAACATGGCGCTTAAAAGTGTCGTTTTACAATAATATTTTCCTGATCACGTAGCCTTTCCATAAAACGATACAATACGTTTGACAATACGTTGACTCACGACGAATGTTCCGTTGTAAAATATGAAATAAGGTTGTATGTATATATAAAGATTCTTATACATTGTATCTATATAGGAACCACGAACAGAACAATATTGACTATATTAAAATAGTTAACATGCAATATATTGTAGTGTTGAAAATACGTAATTTATATGAATCCACATGGGCTCAAATGTCAGAGTAAGATTTACTCTATTAGAGGTATACAACACTGAACACAACTTTTGCTGTGTGGAGTACATTTAGATAAATAGTTTTTACGACGACTATCCAAGTAAGCTGATGCATTTTGAAGCTTTTAAAAGGGTATATATACATACAAGAAATCAATGTGGTGAACAAAATTTCATTAATTGTTTTGAACCAAATTGTATTAATTTTAAAAAGTCCTTTAAAATGTCGAAATAATTACATCCTTGAAATATAATCTCACAGACATCTTCTTATAGAGAAAATAAAATCTATCTTCGACGATATTGCAATAATAAACCAATAAATGCATTACAACCTTAATGATCTGTTGGGCAATTGTTTAAAACTGGAAATAGACTACGGTCTCTCGAACAGATTTATTCATTTTGTCTACGGTAAATGAGAATGCACGTGTCCAGCCATTAATTAAAGTTACACTGGACATGTTTGTGGCCCTACGCATCTAAAACATTCCTATTTTATTACCATGTCAAGAAGACGAAGGAATACTTTATTTTAAAAATGAAAACGAGGTCCCATATGTGTTTAAATAGCCGTCCCCTGACAACATTAAACAGACAAAAAAATTGCAACTGACAGCGAAGCGGCAAATAAGGGAGTTATACAGATCAATCGACTCGGCAACCAGATTGCATTTGCATCTGAGAATTTTAAAATAAAATTGAAAACAATGATTGACCAGTATATGATTTCTGCAAACCCTTATTATGCACAGATACAGACGGATAACATATGCAAATCCAACAATATATTACAGGCCTTTGTAACGAAGACCTGTCAGTGTTTATCTATTATTGTACACAGTTCACAAGTTTGAGAACTGAACAGGCAAGGCCTAGATTTTATCATGTGTATTATTTTATAATGAAGGCTACCACATGTGCAGCCTCATTCAGAAACTGCAATTATTAATCGGTAATCTCGCATAGATACATTTCATTGACAACGTTCATAAACGTTTTAATTAAATGTGGGTTATTTTTTATTATTATTATTTACTTACTTACAGAGAAAACAGCGAAAACAACAATTCCGGCAACAACAAACAGAATCAACTGTCTCCTCTCGATGGCGGCAAGTCCCTGATGTCCAGTTCGGATGACGAGTTCTCTCCACCGCAAAGCCCCGACCAGAACTCCGTGCTTCTTCTGCAAGGAAACATGACTCACCCCGGCGGCTCTTCTTACCCTCTGGCAGGCCTCAGCGCCACACAGTCGGTACACAGCATCCAAGGACACCCGCACCAGCTCCAAGATTCGTTGTTGGGACCGTTAACTTCTAGCCTTGTGGATCTCGGTTCCTAAACACTTAAGATTTTATTTCATTTTTATTTTTTTAATGTAAGACAGAGACTGAGATCCGACACTTTCAATGTATATAAAATATATATTATATAAATATAAAAATTCTAACATCCCTGAGTTTTCTGATGTGAAATAGTAGCAAACCGTGGTACTTAATAAATTGACTGACGTTTGTCAAGTCGTTAAATTGGTCAAATGGTTCCCGCAAAACACAGTTTTGATAAAGGCTCTTGTCCGGACTCGGGATGTGTTTCCCTTCCTGTCCCATAGTATAAACTGTAGCTCCCATTTAAGGCAACGCTTTCATGGTTCTCATGAACTCTAAACACAACGGAACACTTGGCTGGGTTTGCCATTTTGCTTAATTTATGAATACTTTTTTGTTTTTGTTCAGAGTTGAAATTTTTTTTAGGAAACCTTTGCTATGGAAACTGGGATAGAGGTACCGTCCCCACAACCCACAATTTCACATTTTCTTCACAAGATTAGTGTATCGGCTTCAGCTAGTTTCCAATAAACATGACGAAAGGCGAAGGGTTTGTTTGGTGTGTGTTATTTGTAGCCTATTGTATGCACAAATCTCAGGCAAGGGCACGATCACCAAAAAACATCGCTAGCTATTATTTATAATAAGCTAAGCGCGATCGATTGATTGATACAAATATAATTTTAACGCATTTTATTGATACCTTGTCACTTTAGGGATAATACACGTGGAATGGAATTGAACATTTTTGAATATACGTTTAAAACGTGAGATAGGAAACTGGTTATTGTTTTGTAAATATGTGTTTATACTGCGGCCTTTTCTTAAAAACAGCAATACAATACGCGATGAGATATTTTGGAAAATAATGTATAAAAATGACTATAATCCAATATGGGTTGATTCTCTGGACTTTATAGTAAGTAGCACATAGTGCTAAATTAAAAATAGCCTATAACAAATGCAGTTAAAATGAAAACTGCGAAAGCAAATTAAATTTTAAGAAATTTAGTAAACTCCAACAAATATATACATTAGGACAAAGATAATCGTTTTTAATATAGCATCATATTTGTTTACATCTCATGAAACATAAAAATATCATGCGTCAGTAAAACGGATGCAAGTTTTTTTCCGTGATTGGTCCTTATGATGCTATTTTCCCAAAGGGCGTTAGAGTAGTCTAATTTCTGGGCCGTGGTCAAGTTTAACGCTCAGGGTTCAACTCTGTTAAGAGCGACATGGCCTAAAATAATTCGCAATAAAAACAGTTATAGTCACGACCCAGCATGTGACGTTTGAAATGACAACAGCCTAGCAGCCTCTCGTCAACAAAATAATAATTATTTCATTATTTATTCACGACACGCTTAAAACAAATAGACAATTCAGCTTAACAAAGTTAAGTGCTATTTAAACTGTCAGTCGCGTTTTGCCCATGGCCAAGCCTGGTTCTCTCTCATGAGAGAGAGCGGGACAACGCTCCGTCCTTTGTGAGCGCTGTGGATCATTAGGTCTATGCTTCCCTGTTTACTTTGTGCTCTTTCAGTGTTTGTTCTGTCGGTTCTGGGCCATAGAGAAATGACACCATCTGCAGGAGGCGCGCTCACTTCGGCTCATTCATTACTTTGTTTCAACAGACAGCGCAGATATTGGGCTATTCGCGAAATATTGCATTTCATTTGTGCAATTCAGATTTATGAACTACGCGGGGAGTATGTTAAAACCATTTGGACATACAAACAATAATTTTGCAAGGAAATACGTCGGATTGATTTGGTCTGCTTTAAAACGATAGTAAGCACTGTACTATTTGAATTCAACAAGCCTATTTGTCTTCATATATTAGCTTGAATTTTGCATATTTTTTAACATTAGTGGGAAAAACGCCATAGGAAAAAAACCTGTGGAAAACATTGGTGCATAATTTTGAATTAATAACGAGTAGCCTACTTTTAACACACTGACAAATGACATGATTTATAGACGGGTCATGAACGGGTCTAGAACATCTCTTCTGTTTTTTACTTTTTACGACAACTGCTGTTGTTGCTGCTGCTGCTACGACCACTATTGCTACTACTACTACTACTACTAATTCTAGCAGGCAATTATTATTATTATTTTTATTATTATTATTGCCGATGTTGGAACAGCATTTGTGTTCTTGGCCAAGAACTTCAATTGGTAAATACTTATGATGGTATAGCTTAATCTGTCCAAAAGATATAGACTGATGTTCATAATTATCGATAAACGAATAATCGTGCAAAGAAAACATTCTGCTTCGTGTGTTGCTACTTTTTATGTTGGGGTGAAAGACTATTTGGACTATTTGGAGCTCCTCCTTGTGTCAGGGTAAATTGTTTTGAACAGAGTGCACAGAGGATTTCCTGCGCCTAATCTGAACCAGTTGCTTCGCGTATTAGAGTCTGATTGCGGAGCTTGTTGAACCAGTGCGCGCCAATACAAGTCACCTTCCAGCAGTCTTTAACCTCGAGACATTTATCATATGATACTGTACCAATCAGTGCACCAAACGCGGTGGTCAAAATGTTTCTCCGAGAAAAATATATTTATCATTCGTGGTTACAATTAATATTTGGCTATACAGCTGCCTAGGCATGCTTAAATGTCCTGTGGCGTTTGTGATAGCATATTTTTCTTTTTTATCATTCAAATGCACCAATGTATTCAGATCACTAACCTGTTCAAATAAAGAACTGGCACTTCTTGGTAGTGGTTTTTCTCCCTTGCGTCGTTGTCCAAATTGATTAGACTACTGTGCCAAGCTGAAGCTCGTTATGCGTGTGATATTTAAATAATATTGCTATTGTGATAATGTGTGATTTGTCTAGAACAGATATTTTCTTTGCGACTAATGAATAAAGGAGATGCACAAAGGCACAAAGGCCTTTTATCGACCTGGCCACGCTATATGCGTAATTTAAGAGCATATCAATACGCCTGTAGCCTGTTGTTGTTTAAGTGAATATAGTTTAACTCTGAAATGATGAACCTGCCGCCCTCTTGTTATTTTGGACATAGGACATACCAGTTTATCGTTACAAGAAAACCATATTACAACAGGAAAATGGCGCAAAAGTTACATTCTGAGTCCTAGCATGGAAGATATTTTTTCGCGAGCCCATCTGACGGTTTTGTTATTACAGCGTGCAAAGCTCTAAAACTGTATTTTGGGATGAAATACGCACAATGGAAAAACAAAGTGTAGTGTTCATGCAGTCATTCTACTGTAGTTAGTCAACATAATTATTTTTTTAAAGATCACAATTAGGCTACGAATAAGCACACGTTTAAAAAGTACATATAATGCCATTTTAAAGATTTTCAGTGTTTCAGTTATTCTTGGATGATATCTATAGATGCGTCTTAGTACACGCTTTTGGCTTTCCTATCAATTTAGAGAAAGCTACTAAAAACAGCATGAAATGCCTGGCTTTGGCGATGAAATTCGCACCCGAACGCTTGCTGAGAAGTTCATGTTAGTGTTCTATGTGGTATCAGTCGATGACAGACCACAGCAGTCCTTCAACACTTATCATGCTGTTATTTTTGCGAATATGATTTTTGTAATATAGAATTTTAGAGCATAGATTCTCTCTCTCTCTCTCTCTCTCTCTCTCTCTCTCTCTCACACACACACACATATATATATATAAACAGAACAGGTGACAGATTAAAGGAAAAATCTGAATAAATGAGTGGAACAACATAACAAATGAAGATGCTTCCATACCGGTGTACTGCATGATACAATTAAGCAATTCACATCCTGTCATGCTCTGTGGTATGTATGGCCCAGGCCCAGTTGACCTTGATTTTGGATCAAGGTGGCAAGAGGAAAAGATCTAAGTGACTGTGAAAGAGGGTTCATTATTGGGGCACGAGTGCCAGGAGCTTCAGTCACAAAGACTGCTGAACTGGCTAGCGTTTCAATAGAACAGTGACTGGAGAAATATCTGCATTTAGTTCTATCGGGAAGGTATCAGTAAATAGGGTCAGAAATCATGGTCAAAAGCACACATTCGATGACTGTGATGCATGAGCATTAGTGTGATCTGTTAGGTAAAACCTGAAAGCAATGCTTCCTCGGGTGACAGAGCATGTCAAACAGTGAGTCTGAGTGATCACCTTTATCCTATTATGAAACATTTCTATCTGAATAGGAGTGGTCTTTTCCAGGATGACAATGCCCCCATCCACTGGGCATGAGGGGTCACTGAATGGTTTGAGGATTGTGAAAATGATGTGAATCATATGCTATGGCCTTCACAGTCACCAGGTCTCAACCTAATTGAACAACTATAGGGGAATGTGGACCGATGTGTCAGATAGTGCTCTCCACCACCATAATCAAAACACCAAGTGAGGGAATATCTTTTGGAAGAAAGGTGTTCCATCCCTCCAGTAGAGTTCCAGAGACTTGTAGGATCTATACTGTGGCGCATTGAAACTGTTCTGGTGGCTTGTGGTGGCCCAACACCTTACTAAGACACTTTATGTTGGTTTTTACTTTAATGTGTCACCTGTCTGTGTGTGTGTTTGTGTGTGTGTGTGTGCATAGCGCAGACAGTTCCTAAGTATTTGGACGGTGAAACATTTTTTGTTGTTTTGGCTCTGTACTCCAGCCCATTGGGTTTGAAGTAAAACAATATGAGGTGAAAGTGCAGACTGTCAGCTTTAATTTGAGAGCATTTACATCCATATCATGTGACCCATGTAGAAATAAAAGCCCTTTTAATGCATAGCTTCACCATTTCAGGGGGCCAAAAATTAATTGGACGATTAGCTGCTCAGCTGTTTCTTGGCCAACTGTGTGTTGCTGTATCATTACTTCATGCATAAGAAAGCAAAAAACAGGTATTGAGTTGATTCTAGATGTGGCATTTGCATTTGGAGTCTTGCTGTTTTTTTCCACTAAAGTGTTAATGTCAGTAAAGCAGGACACCATGAGGCTGAAAAATGAATAAATCAATCAGACACAGAGACATTGAGTGCATCAAAATCAATTGTTTGGTACATTGTTAAGAAACAAAAATTGATCAAAATGATCGAAAGCATATCGGCTAATCTGTGAAGAATGGTAGCAGTAGCGTCATGGCGTGGGCATGTATGGCTGCCACTGGAGTTGGCCAACTTGCCTTCCTTGATGATGCGACTGTGCACAACAGCAGCAGGATGAGTTCTAAGTGCTTAGAAACAAATAATCTGCTGAGATCCAACCAAATGCTGCAAAACTCATTGGACAGCGCTTCACCTTGCAGCAGGACAATGATCCCAAGTTCTTGACTGGCCAAGTCAATCACCCGACCTGAATCAAATGCATTTTCTTTGCTGAAGACAAAACTGATAGCAAAAGCCCCCCCCCGACCCCAAAAAAAATGGAACTGAAAATGGCCTCACAGATCATTACCAGGGAAGATACCCAGCATCTGGTAAAGTCTATGGGTTGCAGGCTTCAGGAAGTAATCGAATGCAAAGGACTTGCCACCAAGTGCTAAATGTGAGGACTTTACTTAAGATTATGTTAATTTATTAAATTACTATTGGTCCCCTAAAATGGGGGACTATGTAGAACATATGTGACAAATATTGGATTAATCAATTTTTATTTAATAACCAACATTCTTCTTGAGAATGGATCAAGAGGTGATAAATTATGAGGAAACCTCTTTGAATATAGTTTCAGCTCATTTTCTATGGTGTCAAAAAAGAAACGTTCTGGAAAGGTAATTCAAAGGTAATAATGCAGATATCAGCCTCCATACGTAAAGGACAAAATGTACCAGCACATATTAGGAGCGAGCTTGTGTTTGATTTGTATATTAAACTCAAATGGAATGGGTTGCAATCCCAGTATTGGTCATTAAGGGCTTTTGCCATCCGTTTCAAGGGGAACGTGCACAGAGCAGAAAATACAAGAGCAGGCAATTTGAATTTTTTAAATGGGGCTGGTGAGAGTCTGGTTATAAATTCAGTTATTACTCAAGTGCAGATGGGAGACGTGGAAGTTTGCTTTTTTCCCCTGGAGACAGTGACCGAGGCTGCAGGGACCGTGTGGGATCCCAGAACGGGGCTTTCGCCGGTACCTGGGCAGGTTGCCTTTCACGCTAGGCAGGGCGAGCATCATGTGAAACCAGCCCAGGAATTCACAGCCTGGGATCCAGCGAGGAGTGGGGGGGGGGGGGACAAAAGGATCTTTTCAGGCCGGGCACAGGGACTGGGGCCTGCGAGGAGATTCGGTTACCGGTGATGTATGGGCCTGACAACGCTACGGGCCGCTGTGGACCCTGGAGGCAGGCAGACGCCGCGCGCGTATCACAGCACAAGAGGTTTCGGAGGCCATTGTTCCACCGGTGCTTATACTCCCAGAACAAAAGTCCAGCCCCAGCAGGCAGCAGATCTGGCTTTCTTCTCCCTTTTAGAACAGCGCCTTCTGCACTCCTCTCCACCGATACTGTGAGCTTGCGAAACAGGGATGCATTTGCATAAGGACCCCAAAGCTTCTGCATGTTCCATACAGGCTTCTAATGATATGAAATATGCTTAGAAAAGCTTATCGTCAATGAAAGTAACAGAAACAATAACATAGAATTTTTCTTGTGGTCTTACACAGCACTATTACTTGATTGCTTATGAATGTGGGATGGAGTGGGGCTCACCAGAATGAGGAAACAGAGGATAGACAGTGTCCTCTGATGATACCTTTGATGATCCTACAGAAAGACACCACAAGCGCACTTACATATGAATTTAGTGTTAAAATAAGGTGTTATGAGTGATTCCCTGTAGAACGAATGCTTTTTAATGTTCTTGGAAGACTATTCTTCACACTATAGGGTGACTGTACTGCAGTGCGCTAACTGGAGGGAAGGTGTATCTTACTGTTACTGTTCACCTGTTTTACCTGTGGGTCTGGGCTGGAACCCACCCTAAAACTAGGGTGCCCCACAACTATGTACACTCTCTCATAGTTGGAAAATGACACAGCTCAAGTTTTTAAACTGTGATGTTTAGCCAGGAAGGTTGAGTCTGTATAGTGTCTCCCCTAGCTGATAATGCCACTGAAGACCTCTCATGTTGAACTGTTAAATGGGCAGTATACTCCTAATGATGAAGCTTTCTTAAAAAGAACCACCGGTGAACATGTCGCTAAACACCATTGTCAGTGTACTCAATGCAAACTTCATGTTCTTTGTTTTATAATAATAATATCCTTGCATTTATATAGTACTTTTCCGAATGCTCAAAGTGCTTTACAGTCAGGGGGAACTCACCTCACCCACCACCAATGTGTAGCACCCACCTGGGTGATGCACGGCAGCCATTTTGCGCCAGAAAGCTCACCACACATTAGCGAAGGTGGAGAGGGAGAGAACATATTTTAGCCAATTAAATCTGGGGATGATTTCTGTCACTCCACGCTGTTGAAGTGTCATACAAACTTGTCGCACATATTTTTACAAGTTGCGTCACAAAACTCAGGATCACAAAAGGATCATTGACAGCAGAGATACTTTGCTAAAACTGTCTCCAGTGACACCCAAGTTCATGAAAAATTCATGCCAGGAATTTTGTTGACTTCAAAATCTCCGTGTGATCGATCATAAGTATGACAATGTCCTTGCACAAGTTCAGCAACTCTTTTTTCAAAAGAATTAATCTCAAAAGTATTCCAGTCACCACAACAATGCTTCAACTGTCCAAATGGGATATAAGAGATTTCAGGAAGTGGTGTACTATCTGATAGGCATTCCGCAATAGAAGAATTAAATTGAAGAAATTCTGACCTCATTTGTCAAAGTAAGGATAAATCGTTTGGACAGAAAAGTAGCCAAATAAAAGATTATGAAACTACCTAGAAAAGATGGGGAAACAAGAAAAGAGTTAGGTAGCTACCAACCTACTAATTTCCCCATATTTTATTTGGTTGCCTTTCTGTCCAAATGATTTATCCTTAATTTGGATAACTAATCAGGTCCAACTTTCCTTCTGGAAGGAGGAATAGGAATAAGGTGTGATTTAATTCTTTCCGATATCTCCCGTATCCCATACAGACAAAACCTACTACGTGACAGTACAGTGAAGAGATGATGAAATAAATTTGACCTCTGCCCCTGGCCTATCAACTGTGACACGACAAACCATGTGATATTCGGATGGATCAATTGCAGACAGGGGGAGGTCTGCCAACTGCTTGCGAACAGTTTGCACTGGGGGTTGCACGCACCGTGCCGTACTCAAACTAAAACTCAAAACGCTGCATCTTTTTGTTTGTCCCTTGTTCGAAAAGCATTGTTCCGTTTTGTTGTGGACAAACCACTGCCTTTATGTGCCACCTATGATGACGGTACACATTTGTTGTCTCCAAAGTGGCCAGGGCTCACAATAAGGCTTAGGTCTGACAGGACCGGAGTGTGTAATGAAGGGATTTAGGGTATGAGGCTGTTACGTGTTCTGTTTTATACGATTGTTTTTAATAATGCTGTGGCTGAAAGGCCAAGGAGTAGGGTTTCAGTCGGGCCGTTTTCACCAGGCACTCAAAGAGCTGTTCATACAGGGAGAGGGGGGGAAAGGGGGGACGGGGTTTGTAAACAGACGTCCGAATGAGCCGCTGTCACAACAAGACAAACACTGCGGCCGCACACAGTCAGGATGAGCAGGAGGACCGAGGTTTACTCAGGATGAAACAATGTGCCGATTCAATGGCTCTGCACACCTGCCCCCCCCCCCCTACTATGAGGTTGGCTGTTTTATTTCACCTGGGGGGGGGGGGGATGTGAATCATAAGGCCTTATCTGGTGTTTTCTGTGATGGATGATGAATGGTGCACGCTTCAGGGATCACTATAAGGGCCATGTTTTTAACAAAATGCTGTCAAAGTGTACAGGCCACACCCCTGCCCCTAGCAGCTTCCTTCACTGAAAGTGTTCACCATCCCTGTACTGTGCAGTTGCTTTAGTACTTTGGCTGGTTTGGGTTATGGAGCTATGTTTATTTGATATCTAAGAACTCTACACTGAAATGGTAATTAATGGGGTTAAGACTTTCATTTGCAAGTCTCCTGTCAGATACCTTAAATGTGATGGCTGAAGTTATGGTGAAGTCTCAAAACTAAACTGGCATTGACCTCAGGGGACTGTAAGTCACCAGCACAGCCATAGCTAGAGAAAAATGACTGATTCTGGTTTCAGACGGGTTAAAGTATGTCTTACATTACATTGGATAACCTTTCATTCATTTAACAGCACAATGACTTGCAATGTAGGAGAACACAAGTGCATTCATCTGATTTATATGAGTAATCGTGCCAGACTTGACTCACAACATTCCTAGACCAGTGAGTATATACAGTACGTAACATCACTAAAGTGCTAATGCAAGTCACTTATGCTAAGCAGGAACTAAAAAACTAATTCTGAACACATACAGATTGCATTCACAATGACCCCTAATCCATAAAAAATACCATGACTTGATGTGAAATAATAATTGATAATCAAAACCACACTGCCTTTCTTATCCATTACTAAGAATCTACTGCCATTGAATTATTCATTAGAGGTAAATATGACAATCTACTTTAATATCCATATTTTACGATAAAAATGTGATGAAATTCTATGTGTGTGTCCCACCATCTGCTAATATTAAAGGATTGTGTGATAGTATTTTTTACAGAGAGGAACAGACTCTTTGTGGACAGTATTTCATATAGTCGGATTTGTAAGATCTGGTTGTCGGAATAGGGGAGATTAAATGGCCGATTGTTATTGTTCTTGCCCCCGTCTTTCCAGGTAGGCGAGCGATACAGACTTGCCCAGACATCCATCTGTGTCTTAGCTCAGAACCGCCTGCCACTAAATGAAACCTGAACGCAGAGCACGTAGGCAGGCTAAGCCACCAGATGTCTGACATTTTCCAGCAGTGCAAAGACAAAAAAAAAAAAAAAGAAAGAAAAAAAAGTCCTAGCTGGTAAAAACTTCAGTTATTCTCAAACTCACTGTTCCAAAAAGCATGTGTAACAATCACAAATGTGCCATGGAAGGTGTCACATACAACCAAATAATAGGTTAATGAATCACTCCCTGCCCAATTCAGCTGTAGCGAGCCATTTGGCACATAATGGCCGCCATGCTTTATCCTGGTGAGTGCTGCACATTGGTGTTGGCTGAGGTGAGCTTCTCCCTTCTCTGAGATTGCGAAAGGTGCTATATTTAAACATAGTCCATCTGCGCAGAGCTCTTGTATGTAGGTCTTTCACAATAGCATAAATAACAAGTCTGACTTGGCCACATTATGATGGCAGAGATCATGGTAGACTCTCCCAGCATAGAAAAACTCATTATTCTTAATGAATGATATATGATACAAATTATGTAACCACCACCCCCCCCCCCCTTCTGCCTCACACACAGTCACAGATCACCTATCAAAGCTTCACACTAAATATTTGTGCGTAGAGTAAACTTGTAGACAACAAGGCTCCTAAATCCGGGATGCAAGCTCATAATACTCTGGAACCGCGGAGTGTCTGGCGCTACGTACGGATTAAATGGCATGTTTGTCACCCTGTGGGGATGAAGCTCTCTGAAAGACCGGGTAGCCGGTCATTGTCGGTTGCTCAGGCAGATCAGTCAGTGCCGAAGGGGTATTATCATCCCCTTGGAAAACAGAAAAGGCAAAGAAGAAAAAGCAACCTGAGTCTGGGGCCGTTGAAAAAGCCCTGCTAAAAGGACATGGCTGCGAGGTCCTGGATCATGTAACCAAGACTCACTGCAACGGAAGATTTCTCTTGTTTCATTTTGTCAGGTGTCTGTATTTTGGTAGCCTGGCTGGAAAAACGATATCCGAAATATATTAACAAAAGGTGAGTTGTTTTTAACTGTAGGAATAGTTCAGGGCAGGGCTGGGAAATGTACGTTTCCCTGGCTGTTTCTTATAAATCAGAGCCACTTGAAACACGCACTCACACTAATGTAATGCCGGCTAGGACCCATTTCCTGCTACTGGCACTGGTGACCCTCTCAACATAAACACACACACACACACACACAGTCTTTCTCACTCTCTCTCACACACTCACACTCTCACAAACACACACACATTCTTTCTCTCTCTCTCTTACACACACACACACACAAAATTTCTCTCTCTCTCTCCCGTTCTCTCTCTCTCTCACACACACACACACTCTCTCACTCTCTCTCTCTCTTGCTCTCTCTCTCTCACACACATGCACACACACACACACACACACACACAATGCACATGCATAGAAGCAGACACTCCGGGCCCTGAGAAGGGTCCTGGCAGGTGTGGAGTGACGGTACTTCCTGCAGATAAGGGACAGAGCGGACATTGATGAGCGCAGAGATTGGAGCAGCAGTGTCGGAGGAGCCTCACATCTGACCAGCACTGAGTGAAACCCTGTGACAGCATGGGGGTGGGGGTGGGGGGGGGGGTGGACGAGGCCCCAGCCACAGGACACACCAATGAACAACCGGGTCTTGAAGAAGATGAGTGTGCCGAAGTTTATTCAGAAAGACAAAACAAAATGCGGGAAATACTCCCTCACCCCCAATATCAACTCCCAACCAAAAGTTAATGGGTGTTTTTCTTTTTTTTTAATGTCTAATCAAAAATTGTTTTCTAAACAACGCATTTTTAAAAATAGATGCCAATATTTGAAAGCAGCAACAATGTGTACATTTGCTCAGTTACCATGCGCTGCAATATCATTTTGTTCTTGAGAACATACTTTACTTCAATTTATTGCAGTTAATTACTGTATAAAATAATGGATGAAATTAATAGAGATCAGTACAGGCCGACAGGCCAGAGCATGCATGGTGTAGACGCAGTGTCACCCTGGCACAGAACCCGGGGGGTTCCATCCCCTGCAGCACTGTAACGTGGACCTGCTTGTCTGGGGAAGCCGCCAAGGCTGCATGGTAACTGTACCGATTTAACCGACAGAGACAGTCTGGATGGCGGGATTTAGCTCATGGCTGAACAGTGGCTATTACTGGAGAAACTATAAATGAACGGAATATGAAACACTCGGTTATAATAGCACCGTTTCATCAGCATTGACGTAGATGTGTGCACACGTGTTCCGCGCGGTGCCTTCGCACAAGCCTGTGCCAATATAACAAAATAATGGACAGAAATCCACTGATGACGTCCAGAGCACTGCCTTTTGAACCCATTACAGTTTATTGTTAAATTAACAAAACAGATCTGCAGGCATTTGTGGATTTACTGTACAGCTGTTTAATTCAACAGAGAGGTAACAGTTGTCCTGAAATGGCAAAAGCTGACAGACATTGAGAATATTGAGCAATTTATTGCTGAACTTACAGACAAATGAACAAAACAGATCTACAGGCATTTGTGGATTCACTGCACTGCTGTTTAATTCTACTAAAAGCGGTAACAGTTGTCCAGAAATGGCAAAAGCTGTTAGACGTAGAGAATATTGTGCAATACCAGCTTCTAAAACTCAGTGGCTCAAAGTTCTCCACCTAATAGGTGAAAAATTTATGGCCATCACCCATATCAGCATATAAAATCTTACACTGTGTGTGATCACACACAGAAAAATGGAAAATATATTTAATCACTTCAGAAACATTGCCAAAGTCAGACTGCTTTATGTAATTTGCTGATGAAGACATTTTGAAAAATGTAGTGCCCCAAATGTCTGCTTTTATGCAATGAAAATATATTTCTATTTATTGAAGAAATTAGTGTCATACATTAAATACAGAGCCACACCTCTCCTTCAAGACCACTTCTTATAGCTGTAGTAGCTAAAATGATTAGGGAACTGGGCCAGCTCAGCATTATTATACACTGCTATGAGGGTTAATTGTGCTGGGTTAATTGCTTAATTAGCTCAGGGGCCACACCTGTGTGGAAGTATTGCTGTCAAAATATTTTGCATTCCACATTAATTTAAATGCTTCCTTTATTTTACCAGTTACCTGTACTACCATTATGAGCACTTTCAAATCACCTTTAAAGATCCACATTTTAAAATGGCTTTTAACCTATGATGCAGAAATAATAATCTACACTATTGACTGTATTCTGCATCCTTTGTACTTGTCTGTTTGCTTTTGTGTTTATAATGGATTATGTAAGACACTTTCAGTCTGAGAAAAGTGCAATATTAGCAGAAAATCATAAGAAAAGTGAAATACTTCTGACTTAAATGATTCCTCCTCAGGAGATGCTTTGAGGGTCAGTTATGGCTAGCCATAGTTTATCTTGCGGAGTATATCACCGCACTTACCTGAACTTACCTGTACACACTTGGAAACATTTTGAAGCTTAGATGGACTGATTGTGTATTATAATTATAATTGTATGCTTGCATTTGTTCGTATTGCTCCTTTGTTTAATACTGATATAATGTGAGCTGATATACTGTAATGCTCATGCATGCTTTTCAACTGATTTTAACATCTTGAACAGACTTACATTGCTACTATTAATTAAATTCATAGAATTGTGCACTGTGCAGTTATTGCTTCTGTGCGAATATTTAAATTTGGTAGTATATTTTCAATTAAACATTTATTTTAGTTATAGTAATTTTAAATTACGAATAAAAAGAGCAATAAATATTTGTATTATGTGTGTGAAAATTAAATAGATCTATTGGGCTTAGAATGCACAAGGCAAATAACTAGCCATGGAGCAAAGTCTGCTGCACTGCTATCTGTGTTCTGGCATATAGGCAGCAGTGCAGTACCTTTCTTTGCTCCAAGGCTAGTTATTCACCTGGTGCGTTCTAAGCCCAATAAATATGAATTATTTTTTTTCAGGGCTTAAGTGTTTTCCCCAGCTTTTCTTTTGTGTATTTTAGGGAATGCTTTGTTCCACTTTCTTACACTTCTTTGTATCATGTGTGTAAAATCAGAAAATTTTTGATATATATATATATATATATATATATATATATAAGGAGCCAACACTTGCTTGATAATTGTGTATGGTTGTATATCGAGTTATACGGTGTAGCACCGAGTTATGTGGGTCACTGTGGTGTTATGTTCTGTATTGTGACGCAGTGAGTTGTGCGGTGTTACATGCAGTGTAACAACGCGTACAATGGTTTGTCGTGTTGTGTACCTGCCCGCCAGGTGAGCAGGTAGCCTGGCCCAGGATACGGGAGTGGCAGTGAAGGGGTTAACCCTCCCCGTCCCGCCGCGTTCGCCCCGGGCCGCGGGGGCAGAGGCAGCCACAATGAAAGGAAATGGAGAGGAGCGGGGTAATGAATGAGGCCTCGGTTTCCCATGGGCGCTCACCTGCTGCGGGGGGTCATGAATAGCAGGTAGCTCTCCCGCAGCCGCGCGGGCGCTGAGAGCGCCGTTTGTTTGGTGACAGCGGAGTGACAGGCCCAGAAACCCGAGCCGCCGGCCGCGCCCCGCCTGCGCATAAAACCCTGGATGTTCCCTCAAACATTTCAGGAAATGAAAGTTGTAACACGATCCCGGTGCGCCGACATCTCCCCCCCCCCCCCCCCCCAACACCCCCCGAGCTCAGACAATGGGCTCACAGGAATCCACACAGATTATTTTCATCCTGCAGATGATGGAATAAGGAGAGAGGGAGAGAGAGAGAGAGAGAGAGAGAGAGAGAGGGTGAGAGAGAGAGGGAGGGCGAGAGGAGAAGAACTCAAAAGAGAGATGAAGAAGAGTTTGGAGAGATAGAGAAATAAAGAAAAATAGGGATTGGGAGACTCAGAGAGGGGAAGAGATGGATTGGGGAGCTAAAGGCAGTCAGGTATTTTTGCCGTGTTGTCTGTCCAGAAACAGAATCATAAATTGTTCCCTAAAAAAGAGAATCACACATACACACACACACACACACACACACATACACAGTCACACACTAAAAAAAAATAAACTCCCAATCCTTCCCTTTCATCCCCAGGAAGCCTCTTGAGAGCCCATTGCCACCCATCAGTCAGTGCTCCCTGTCAGTGGTGCTGGTCAGGCTTCACTGAAGTGTGTCTATTCAGGCTCAATTGAGGGAGAGAGAGAGAGAAATCCCTTTCATCTCTGCACTAGAAGCCCCGCGCAGTGTTTACCGTTCCTCGGCTCCCGGTCACGTCAGCTCTCGGGAAACAATACTCCTTCAACAGCTGTCTAACCCAGCGCCTCGCAGAACGGCTGAACTGCGCTCCGGTCCCACACTGGCCCCGTCCCCTCCCATAAGTGAGGAAGCGATCACTTCGGCTTTGTCATCGCCATCCCACCGGATGCATGGAGAGACGGAGGGCCCCCCCCCCCCCGCCCTGGCAGGGCTGAGAGGCGGAAGGGGTTAATGGCGCAATGAATTACACACTGGATCAGCCTGCATTCACGGCATGGTGACGGTGGCCACTGCGATTACCGGGCTCTCCCAGGGTTACTGCATCGCCACTGCAATCCTACCAGGAATGCCGGCTAAGCCACTTATTAGGGATGAAGTGACACTGAGCACTGGGCTCTGCTGGATCTGCCCACTCCTCACACACACACACACACACACACACACTCTCCCCTCTGTGCACTGAGGAGTGGGCACTGCTGGATCTGCCCGCTCCTCACACACACACACACACTCTCCCCTCTGTGCACTGAGGAGTGGGCTCTCACACACTCTCCTCTCTGTGCACTAAGGAGTGGGCTGTCACACACTCTCGCCTCTGTGCACTGAGGAGTGGGCACTGCTAGATCTGCCCACTCCTCACACACACACACACTCTCCCCTCTGTGCACTGAGGAGTGGGCTCTCACACACTCTCCTCTCTGTGCACTAAGGAGTGGGCTCTGCTGGATCTGCCCACTCCTCACACACCCTCCTCTCTGTACACTGAGGAGTGGGCTCTCACACACTCTCCTCTCTGTGCACTAAGGAGTGGGCTCACACACTCTCCTCTCTGTGCACTAAGGAGTGGGCTCACACACTCTCCTCTCTGTGCACTAAGGAGTGGGCTCTGCTGGATCTGCCCACTCCTCACACACCCCTCTCTGTGCCTGAGGAGTGGGCTTCAACATCTCCTCTCTGGGGCACTGAGGAGTGGGCTCTCACACACTCTCCTCTCTGTGCACTAAGGAGTGGGCTCACACACTCTCCTCTCTGTGCACTAAGGATGGGCCAACACTCTCCTCTCTGTGCACTAAGGAGTGGGCTCTGCTGGATCTGTCCACTCCTCACACACTCCCCTCTCTGTGCACTAAGGAGTGGGCTCTCACACACTCTCCTCTCTGTGCACTAAGGAGTAGGCCCTGCTAGATCTGCCCACTCCTCACACACACACACACTCTCCCCTCTGTGCACTGAGGAGTGGGCTCTCACACACTCTCCTCTCTGTGCACTAAGGAGTGGGCTCACACACTCTCCTCTCTGTGCACTAAGGAGTGGGCTCTGCTGGATCTGTCCACTCCTCACACACTCTCCTCTCTGTGCACTAAGGAGTGGGCTCTCACACACTCTCCTCTCTGTGCACTAAGGAGTGGGCTCTCACACACTCTCCTCTCTGTGCACTGAGGAGTGGGCTCTCACACACTCTCCTCTCTGTGCACTAAGGAGTAGGCCCTGCTGGATCTGTCCACTCCTCACACACTCTCCTCTCTGTGCACTAAGGAGTGGGCTCTCACACACTCTCCTCTCTGTGCACTAAGGAGTGGGCTCTCACACACTCTCCTCTCTGTGCACTGAGGAGTGGGCTCTCACACACTCTCCTCTCTGTGCACTAAGGAGTAGGCCCTGCTGGATCTGTCCACTCCTCACTCACTCTCCCCTCTGCTGTGCGCTGCATGACTGCATTCATGTCCTCTACACGAAGGCCAGCGGCCTCCGTCCATCATAAAATGTATGACAGTCAAACAATACTGTTATAGTATGACAGATCATAACAAATGCAACAAAAATATATTTATCAAAGATATTTATTTGCCAGTCAATGTTAAACTGAACAAAAGAAGAAGAAAGTTGAGTGAAAAGAAAACAGAGCTGCCAAAGGCACAGGTGAATTTGCAAAGACATTACACGGCTGCTCAGATAAAAGAAGTCCAACGTGCATTACAACCATCTAAGCATGGTACCCATAATGCATCATTTCATGCAGCAGGGAGGTGAAGACCCATCGTGATGAGAAAAAATCATTTCCACATAAAAAGCTTATGCCTCCAATGTGAAAAGTTAAAACCCAATAAAATCAACGGACGGCTCTCAGAAAATTTGGCTCCATCCTATAACAGATATTGCACAGACCTTTTACATTCTGTTAAGCTAATTCGCTCTTTTATTTCCTTTATTGCACGGTCAGTTTGAGGATTTTCTTCTCCCACAATCCTTTTTCAGTTGTTTAATGCACCATCCATGATGTCATTCCTAATGTCTTAGCAAAGTTCACTTTATAAATATATAAAGTTGCATAAAGATAGCCATTATCTTAAACTTCAAATCGTTTTGTACAATAACAAGACATGCTTGGGGGGATGGGGTGTGGGTGCATATGACAATGAATAATATCGATAGTATGAGACTAAGGAGAACAAAGATTCTGCTGAAAGATGAAAATGATGGTTTGCCTCATAGAAAAGGTCCATAAACATCACATTAATTTACATTTTAGTAAATATCCAAATATGCATTTGAATCATTTTTATTTCAAGATAATTTATTTTCATTCTTTTTTTTCTAATAAGTATAATAATAAATAATTTTTATTACATTTTTCCTACATCACAAGACACACAAGGATTTTTTTTCTGTGATTTGAGGGAAAAATAGCCGTATGATGAATCCTGAAACACTAAAACTGTAGACGGCCGTGTGATATGGAAGTCACGTGACACAGTTTATAGTAATGAGAAAACACTTAAGAAAATGGATCTCACACAATCTAATTTCAGGCCAGGCTGGCTAATGTGGAGTTTTGTTGCTACTTGCTCCCAGGAAGAGTTAAGACGGAAGAGGTCTTGAGAGAGTGTGTAAGACGGTGTGAAAAGGAGAATTGAGGGGGAGGTGAAGGAGAGGCTAGGCCTGGAACCGGCATGTCGAACCTGTCCCGGCAGCGCACACCTGCTCTCCCCACACCCCCCACCCCCACCCCCGCCCAGCTGAAGGTCGTCCCAGGGTCAGCAGGGACTCCGCGCTTCTGCGGTTGATCCTCAGATACGGATTCCGGTGTCCCGAGGCTCTCATCCCGGAACACTGACACCCGTCACCGGGCCATCTAATCCTCGCAAGAATGGAGGAAGGGTGTAGAGTTCCGCCGGCGGGACAGAGATAGGGCACAGCTTTCCGGAGACCTGGAGCTGATGCCAGAGATGACCGCTGCCAGGTGTTCTTACTCAGCACGGCACCAGGAACCTCCACGCTCTGCAGGGTGGCAGTACCAACCCATGCCCAGTGCCCACCCTCCCTGACACACACACATACTGACTGCGGACCTGTGGGTGACCACGCAAACAGGAGAGCCCTCCCAGCATTTTCTTGACTGTAATCCATCACACAAGTTCTCTCTTATGAATGTCCTACTGCCCATTGTGTGTGTGTGTGTGAGCAGGCTCCCCTGAACTGTAAAGCCATCTGAAGTTAATGAGATGTTTAGTGTTTATGTGAACTGGGAGCAGTGAAAGTCTGAAGGACTCGCAGGGTATGTGTAGTCAGTGCAGGGAGGCCGTCTCTGGAGTTTCAGCAGGTTTATAATTATGGACAAGCAGTTTGAGAAAAGCACAAGGTGCTGAACTTAAACATGGTGACAGCTGCAGAAACTGGAGCCTGGGGATATTTATAGACTTTCAAAACCTCTGTTGCAGCACTTCCATGCGCAGACACACACACACACATTCACACATACACACACACCACACCCACGCACACTCACACACATGCACACTCACACATGCGCGCACACACACACACCCCGCACACTCACACACATGCACACACACACACACACACACACACACAAGCACACACAGGCATACACACACACACACACACACACACAGACACACAGACCCCAGCTCTGCAGTTGCTAGGACACATGGGTCGTAAAGGTCTAGCAGACCCACCCTGACTGCGCATACGTTCCACAGATACCTGCTCAGCTGCACAGCCTGGGAGCCCTACTCCCTCCCGACAAGGCCTGTGCAGAGACCACCGGGGGCACACGTCTCACTGTGCGGACGAACCAGCACAGGGCCCGCAGGCGAGAAACCGAACGCAGAGCGGTGTCATCCATGTTCTCTCTAGACCTCCCGTGTGGCTGGCAGTGAAGCTTTGCTCCCGCTGTGCCGGCGCATCTCCTCCTCACCACGGGACAGGGGCGTGGCGCTGACCCGGGGCCCGCGAAGAGGCATGGGCGCGAGTCTGGGGGCGACGGCGGCGCGCGGCGCGGGGACACAATGAGGCTGCCCAGCTTCCTGTCTCCAGAGGCGCATCGATTTCAGCTCAGACGCCGAGCCGCACGGCTCGTTTCGGTTACGCCCGGAAACCCGATCGAACCCTCCGCGCCTTAAAGGGGACGCCGCGCTCGGGCACAGGCCGCCCGCTCCGCCCGGAGCCCACCAGAACACGTACCCCGTGCCCCGTCCTCCGTCCCGGTTACCACGGGTTCGTCAGCGTGTGAGGGGTGTGAACCGCAGCGACCCGCGCTACGGCAGAGCTAACGTCGCAGCACATGGGCTGGGAACGCCGCGGCCGGCCTGCTGTACAGCGGCAGGGTGCCACACTACAGGATGAGACAAAGGAACTTTGCCTCTGTCGCACGCAATATCGGCGCATGACTTTACAGCCAGGAAGGTGCAACGTGCCAGACGGCAGAGCCGCAATGGCGCCGCTGGGTAGCTCAGCTCTTGGAGACGCTTCCTGGAGTTTTGTGGGAATCGCTTTAGCGTGTGAGGATGACACAGGGATATCACTGTCTTCTCCACACTCAGAGAGCAGGAGAACAAACAGCGCTCTTTCTGGTGTCAGGGGCCATTTTAGTGCGCTGATGGCTGTTACCTGCAGCAAGGCTTAAAAAGGCTTTTGTACAAAATGGCCTCTCCAATGTGCGATGTGCTTGCCGCAAATCAGACGATGTTAGATGATATGTTTTTCATTGTATGAAATTATTTTCTGACATTTTTACACATTCTGACATTTTCAGTACACAATCCAGCAGTAAAATAATAAAATGGTTTTTCAAATCCCATTGCTATTACTAATAGTAAATGACAACATAAGCACATCTATATCACCAAACACACACGGAACATCAAATGAAAGGCAATGTACAAATTCACCTGTGACAGCTTAAGTTAAGAGCTTCAGCCAGTTTGAGCTGTGCAGTCCTCCCTCTCCTAAACTCACTCCTTATCGCAGGGTAATGAAGCCAAGACAGCCCTCCTCAAAGTAACTCACAGCTTTAAATTAAACAGCCCAGAGTACCTGGAGCACACAGCCCGGCTCTCCCCAGCCACGTGCGTCTCCTGCAGGAGGTGCGCAAACTGTGTGTCCCTGTGACTGGGGGATGAGGAGCGAGACAGGGTCAGAGAACTGGGGGAGAATGAGTCTATGAAACTCAACCATCCACGTACCCTCACCCCACCCCATCCCACCCCCTCCCGAAAAAAAAAAAAAAAAAAAGAAAAAAAAACACTGACAGACGGGGCTGGAAACAGATCTTCTTGACACGGGGGTCAGAGCGGACAGAGAGGGGTAGCTGGGCGTGAGGGGGAGGGGCTCGGATGTCAGGCTGCTGGCTAATGGACAACACATCTGCAGGCTTGGCCCTCCATCAGCACGGGCCCAGAGGCAGTATGACTTGGCATTCAGTGGCCATTATAACTCCAGCAGGAGGAAGCAGATACATCTAGAAGAATATCAATCCCACCTGACAACAACAGATCAGCCGGCCATTTTATCTGCAGTCCATCAATTCTGTTCCCACAGCAAAGACATGCCTACCAGCACAGCAGCTGTTCAAGATGTCAGTGGTCTCCTTGAAATAAATTCCTCTCCCCTCTATATTACCCATACACTTAGATGAGTATGTGAGGTATAAACGGGCCTAGTATGATCAAACAAACAGTGAAAACTTTCTAATTAATCCTCCAACAAAACATAATATTATTAGAAATCACTGCTTTCTGTGTCATATTTACATTTGCCATTAATTTACCAATTTTATGAAACTGAATTTCTGACGTGTTAATAATGGAAAGAAATAGCCTTTTTCAACATATTTTCCAAACATCAAAATTTAGTGGCCACTACTGTAGCAGCTTATATGTCACATGAGTTTATGCTTCTCCCTTGTGGTGAAATTTAGCAACTGCAAGAAGAAAATGGTGATGACAAGAATTTTTGCAGCTCATCCTCACAATTAAATACAACTGTGTGTACTATATTTATTAAACCTATAAGGATAAACCATCACTATAAATCGACTGTGACAAAAATGATTTGTGTTTTCTTCTTTATTAATTAATTTATTTACAAAAACAGGCTATTATTGAATTCTGTGACCTCTGTATATGTTGAAATGTATTTATAATAGCAATAAAGGTATCCTCAGTCCTAAATAAACTAGACTACTAAACTGAAAGGTGACTGTGCAAAAACCTAAGTAAATGAATTGTGTATGACTGAGTATATATGTTTTTACATATGGAGCTTCAGCACCATCAGCACCATCTGTGCATCAATAGAATGGAAACACTAACATCAACAATTTAGTCTGTAAAATATTTCTCGTGCAACATATTTCTATGTCATATTTGGACTTCAAGGTCTGGAACTAGAGTGGTTGTACTGAATCACAACAATGACTTGGTCTGGTCACTGTCTCCATCTTGTGGTTCAGATTATTCACAGCAGTTTTTGAGCAGCCGAAGGATTCTGGTTGAATCTTTCTTTTCCCTTGGAGAATCAGTGAAGCAGCATCTTCAAGTACTGGGGACGTACATATGTTTTTGGAGAAGCATTAAATTGTGAAAATATAACAAAGGCATTTGATGGACAGATGTGCCAATACTGAACAATATATAGTTATTACACAGCTTAACACAATATTGGCATTGCTGATTCTTTTTTTGTCAGAAGGGTGTGTAGCAGTGAACCATGTATTAAGTGGAACTAAGGATCAAGGCATCTACTGTATGTCTGAAATACTGCTCCAAGGATGGAAAGCAAGGGAACTATTTCACTTGGGAAATACAAAAATAAAAAATTACTAATTACAATTCATCAGAACTCACAGAAGCGTGCAAATACAATACACAGCTTCATTCAATAAGCAATCAGGATGTTATACCCCTTTGATGCACATACATGTTTGAAATCAACCCATCATTTCTCATATTTCATAGCACCTTGGTCACTCATTATCACCTGTTGGACCACTAATAAAGACTAAAAGTGGCTTCAGCAGGAATTTATATTGTGGGGAACACTTTGTGTTATTTATAAAAGTCTGTGCTGCTAGTTTCCTGGTCAACTCTCTCAGTTGTGCATTGTCCTGTCAGAGTACACCCTCTGTATCAATATTTATGTAGTATCAAACTTTCTTCATTTGAACTCTGACTCAAAACTGAACAGAACAGCAGCGTGTTTGTTTGTCTGACCTGAGAGTGTTTAAACAGAGGCCATTATGGGTAATTATTCATGGTAATTTGGAATACATTGCTGGTCATCCTGGAAATGGGCAATCGCCAAATAAATAAACAGTGATAATGTATTATCCCCAGAGGCTGTTATTTTTAATTTTGTATGTTTTGAAAGAGCAAAGGATCTAAAATAATGCACAGGAAATACAGTATCTACTAAAGCTAGTATCTACATCTGAATTATGCAGAAACATTTAAACAGGACTTTTCATTATGCTGCAGCGGTATTGCATTCAGAGATAACATGGGGGGAAGCAAAAACACTTTACAGCAGAACAACATGAAGTATAAAATAATGGTAGGACCCTTGGTCTCTGGAAGGTTTCCCGTTCCACACCAGACAAATGTTGCCTTCAATTTGCCACAAATTCTGTTTTTCCACCTTTCTCTATAAAGAGGCTTATTTGGCATCTTTTGTTAATTAATTAAAATCATATGTTATAGGCTTTGATATATATGTATATATATGCATACACACATACACATTATGTTAACATGTATAAAACATACAAACGGATGGAAAACCGCTTCAATGTACTACTAATCTTGCATGGGTACAATGTTACGTGTGCTGCCATTACTCTTTTTTGCCATATGATGGCACTGTTGAGCTTGAAGCATCAAGGGCTTCACTGCACTGAATTAATGATTAAAATCATTTGCAGTTAAAAAGAGGCAAATATTTCAGCCTTGGTGCTAGTCTTTATTGCAAAGCAGGGAAATTGTGACAGGGCAGTGATTCAGGCTGTACAGGGCGTGCCTCCATATCTCGTTTAGTTAAGTCAGGGGTTGTCTTCATTCCAGATGTTCAAACCCAGATAGAGCCCAGCGGTTCTGAGGTTAAGTCAGGATTACCAAATTCTAGGTTCCAGCATGCTACCTTGATTTAAAATGTCCAGTTCATTTCCAAGTTTTTATTTACACCCACTTCTCCTCATAAGCTACTGTGAAATAGTTCAGATATAAATGAAACAACACATTATAAGTTGCGGTGTATACATTTCAAAAAGGCAAATAAACGTGACCCTGATGAAAAGTTACTTTGTGACTTGCCGACTACATGAGAAACATAGATTGTTGGTTTTCTGCTCATATAACATGTTTTTGGAAAATTAACAAAATTCACAGGTGTCCCATAGAGGAGATGCAACAGCCTTAAAGAGGTTAAAGTGATCCCTCAGTGCACTAATCCTCTTTCTTGGGCTGTTCTTTTGAAATAACAACCCCCAATAGTTCTCACACACCTGCATTTAAACAGGTGCCTAATAAGAGACATGTGGAGATTACCTGACCCAATAACCTCCCAGAAATCCACAATATGCAACCACAACTGACACTGAGTTCATTTTAATTGAGATCTTTCCTGCTCACGTGTGGTTGATAATGTGCTATTTAAACAGAATGGAAAACAGGAGACCCTAAAGACAATGTCCAAGCCATGTGAGAGAAAGCTTATTTTGCATACACAAGATTGGATGAAAAAAGTACACACTTAGTAAACACACTGAACTTATTCAGGTCCATCTTCAAACTGTTCTGCTGTGTGGTTCAAAGACCCGTGGACACACAAAGAAAATTCAAGTTCACGATTCTTTTATTGCCACACAGCGAGGCTGGTGGAATTGATTTGCAGTACAGCTGCAAGGGAAGGTCACTCCAGTTACTTAGAAGAATGTCTGGTGTCAGGCTCACAACCTTTGACAAAACAAGAGAAAAATGTGCAGGAATGCCCCGTGTTCCCAGTCAAATTGAGAGGATAAAGCCTGTAGCCAAGCAAACCAAACAGCTGAATAGTGAACATGACAAGAAACATACCAGTGTATGCATCTATGCTGTGACAAAATAATACGATGTGATGCACACAGGCAGTTTGAACACTCCTCATCACTAAATTAGCTGCATTCCGACAAATCAGGTTGATCCTTGCCTGCCCACTAAAGAGAAGGGTCTCCAAACAAATTCACCATGAGGTAACTTGGAGGCCTGGTTAGGGATTAACAAAGACGCCATCAGAGTAGCGCATCCTGAAATTTTTTATGCATGCGATCTGAGAACATTCAACAGTGTTGGGTTAATTGTGCACTAAAGGTGTCGGCACAACCCAACACTTGCACACAAAGTTCCAAGAAGTTTTGTCTCACATCTCTCCCAAACTGAAATAAACCCTCCCTTATCAATATGTTCGACAGCAGGCCCTCTAGAACAACAGAGATACAAAACCAGACTTTGCATGCGACAGGGAAAAATGAGCGAGACCAATTACCCAACATGGTTTTGATTTGTCCTATCAATAGAGCCCAAAGATGCTCTCTGGTCTCCACTGCTCGCACAAGGTAAATGTTCTCATTATGGACTGCATGTGTTTTCCGATCGTTCTCCCCACACCATCTTTTTCATTATTTCACTCGATGCTCGGGCTTCTATGTACTTATCAAAACAATGTCCACTCCGGTCTAATAATTGTTTGAGTCAGGAAATTGGCAGAGGATCCAAGTTCACATTAGACTCTTTGAAGGCACAGAACCTTGATGACATGCACATCGATTAGCATTTCAACATGAAGACAGTCAACGTAATTACCTGCATTGTATCTAGTAACAAATTATGGATCGCTCAAATGGTCCTTGGGCACAGACAGGCACAAAAACATTGATCTGTCTAGACAAACACACAAGCACAATCTACTGTGTGAAGAGCTGTGATTAATAGCGGGGAGGAAAGTCAATTGTGTTTTCAGAGACAGACTGTGTTCAAGAGCTTTTTCCTCCTGAAGAGAAATCAGCAGACCACAACTTGAGAGAGGTAGAGTGACCGTGGCATCATGTCAGACGGACTGAAACCAATAAGTTCAGGCCATTTCAATACGCCATTAGAAGTGCCACTCTCTAAATAAGAACAGTTAAATCTATATCAGTTTCCCCTGTGCAGATGCATTGTTATTCAAATAAGAAATCTCTGGCTTTCATAGATATTTTAAGGGTTACCACAACATCTTTTTTACAGAGGTAGAAAAGTCCAAAATGTGATGAAATGCACAATGTTCATAACACTACCGGGTGTTGTATACATAAAGTGCATTTCAGTTAATTCTTCTATTGTGAGCAATCTCAATTTTCATAAAATATCTGTATAAGTAAAATGAATTTGTCCATAATGCAGAGATGAGAGAAATATCCAAATGAGGGTGTTCAAAATGGCTATCCAAATGCTTCACTCAAATGAGAGTGAGCCATTTCATCACTGAAGGCTCTTCAGGGAGGCATCAAAAATAAGTTGACAGGCATCAAAGGCATCAAAGTAACTGCTCTGTACCTGGAACATGTGCAGCTTGAGAAGCACAAAAATTAACTCTGCATTTTGCCAGTGGAAATCATCCAGTTCAATAATACTGTGAACAAGCTGTCCTGTCTTCAGAAATCAACAGAATTACAGCAGTGAATCTTTGTTTGTGATGGTCAACCTGCATGTATGTCAATAGTACTTTCATACATAACACACACGCACACTCACACACACAAACTCACAGACATACACACACTTGCAGCTGGAGCAAAGCCCTTTGTCTTTTTTTGTAAATCACCTCACAGGAAATCAACAATGGAAAGGTGGGGAAAAAAACCTCAGAAGTTGGGCTATGCTGGAGGGAAGCAAGAGGTACACAGTAAGTCCAAAAGAAGGGCTGGCAATTTTAGTATACATTCAAACTCGTCAATGTTCTAGAATATTCTGTTAGCAAACCTATTTTAACCCTCCACTGAGCAACGCACCACCAGAAAGCTGGAATTGTAACATTAGCTTTGAAACACCCAGCACATTCACCAGCTATAGATGAGTCAGTACAGCAGCTGGGGACGGTGAAGAGACACAGAGAAATCTTTGAAAGTATACAAGCCAGTGGTTAGAAACAGCATCTGTGGTGTAAACAATCAAGCAAAAGACAGAGACGCAATCATTTATTGACACGGTTTGGAAAGAGTGAGAAAAACACTGCACATGAGCAAATATTTATACATTTTGCAAAAGATCATACATATTTCATGTGTAAATCATGTATAACTCAATATTTCCATTTTTATTTTTCTATTATGCATGCATTTGATAAAATAATTTTTGGTAATGCATGTATTACAAAAAATATACTAACAGGCAGGAATTACTTTATGAATAATGGTACTTTTGTAAAGTTCCCTGTCAACTGACACTCTCAAATATTAGGAAATACATATCACTCAATATATTTCTAAATGTTCAAACACAATTAAAAAGTCTGACGCAAACAAGTCTGATCAACTATCATTCATTAGTGGTATTCAGAAATCACTGTTCCTTTGACCAAAATTTAACATACTCATTGGAGTCTAAGCAGCAGCACAAAAATATGTTTAACCTGATGTTTAGCAGCCTGACTGCATATTTGTTAAAAAAAAAAAGCCCATAATATTTGTGATGATTTGCATCACCTTCCATGTTTATGGCTAAAGAATTCTGAAATTTTTTTTAGGTGGATAACTGTTTGTTTTGACCTTGCTGAGGCCTTGACCAGAACAAATAGCCGGGCTTAATAGATATAAATACACAAGGCAAAAATTCTGCTTTCGTGAATCCTGGAACAGACTGAAAAAAAATATATATATGCCTAAATGAATGGGTAGATAAGTCTGTATAAGTACTAGTGAAGAAGGAATGGTACTGTTTTGTTTTTGTTTTTAAATGAAGATTCCTTTTCATCTGTGTTTTCAGGAGGTGTGCAATAACTCCTTCAGCAGAGATTTCAGTATATAAATACAGGCAAATTCCTAAACCTTTTATTAGCGTTAATAAATATAAATAAATGATTTCTTCTTAAATACAAACATATTACCAGCTGGTACTCATGAATTATATGAACTGCCGATATTAATATTTTAACAGCGCACTCAGTTCATATAGTTGTAGGCTGAACACTATATGTGACTGAGAGTGACTCACTGATTTGCTGCACACCAGGAGTCAACATCCGTGCCTGAGCTCGGTATTAAAATACGATAAATAGTAAGGGTTGGCTGTGGTTGCGGCAGACACAGGATCTGCCTTGTGAAATGGCAATCATCTGGAAAAGCGACCCTATCCTGGCGGCGATGAACAGGTGAAGGGGCTGTTCTGCTGCTTCTCTTCAGTCCAAGTAACCAGACCTGCCCCAGCCTGTAATCACATTACACCTGCTCGCCATCCCAGATCTGGCCGGAAGGCGTTTGCTTTCTCTGCTTGGATGAATGGGAGACTGGAGGGTCTCCTTAAAGGCTTGGTGACAATGGATGGATTTAACCACTAACTCAAGGGATTAGGGCAATCACCGCTCGTTGCGCTGTCCGAGGTGCTGAACATCACTGCACCTCCCGCATAAGATTATATTTCAAGTGAAGAGCTAGCTGTGCACCTGGGCAGCGCAAGACTATTAAAGCAAACAGTAACGCATTCACCCCTTCCTGAAGTCCATCATTCTATCTACGCCTCCATGATATTACACACTTCCGAAGATAAGTTTCTTCCTGTTCTCAGCTGACAGGAATGGAACCCGGCGTGGTCTTCTGCTGCTATTGCCCATCTGCTTGACACTTTGGTGTGATGCATTGTGCATTCAGAGACACCTTTCTACACACCAGTGTTGTAAACAACTGTTCTTTCAGCATTTGTGGCCTTTCTGCTAGCTTCCGTTAGTCTGCCCATTCTCCTCTGACCTCTCTCATTAACAATGTGTTTTTGCCCACAAAACTGCCACTCACTGGATACCTTTTCATATCACACAATTCTCCGTAAACTCTAGAGACTGTAGTGAATGAAAATCCCAGGAGGGCAGCTGTTTCTGAGATGGTGGAACCACCATGTCTGGCACCAACAACACCGTGGTAGAAGTTGCAAAGGTCATACATCTTACCCATTTTAATGTTTGGTCAAAAACTAAACCTCTTCACCATATCTGCATGCATTATATACTCAATTTGAGCCACATGGTTTGCTGTTTGGAGGAGCATGCTATTTGTATTAACTAACAGCTGTACCTCATAAGTGGCCAATAAGTGTGTAAAAGCCATACTAATCTTACTACTTAAGTCACGGCTCAGTTGTTTATTACTGACAAAGCTACATTGCCATGAAAAAGTATTTTCTCCCTTCCTGATTTCCTCTATTATTGCATATTTGTCACACTGATTGTTTTATATCATTAGACAGAATGCAATATTAGACAAAGGGAATTTGAGTAAACACAAAACACAAATTTAAAAATATTATTTCATTTATTTAATGAAAAAATGTATCGTCCATGTGAAAAACTAATTCTTCCTCTTAACTTAATAACTGGCTACATATCTGGCTACATACTTTTTCACAGCACTCAAACACATTCGGCCGTCCTGCAGGAAAGCACTGGCAGGTCCTTACTGCCATAACATCTCAGCTCAAGGAGGCTGCCAAGAAGACCAGACCAAAAAAAAAAGGACCAACCTTCTTCCATTTTGTCAGAAGCAGGGAGAGGTCAATCGGCACTCGCGGAAGTGACCTGTTGGGCACAGCAGCAGACCTTCGACGACGTCTCATCTCCAGGTGGAAGTAGATCTGGCCTGAGCAATGCAGTGACTATCGCTCAGGCCAGATCTACTACTCTAAGCCTACGAGAGGAAATTCTCCAAGTACCAGACATTGGTGAATGAATGCACTGACAAGGGATGGAAGGCCAAGTGTCCACCAGCGGAGGCTGGGGCAAGAGGTTTCCCAGGCCAGGCACTGAGCATCCTTGGAGTAAAGGGAGCACGGAGGAAGATGATATGTCACAGAGCTGGACACGAGCCCAAGAGAGCATCTCATTGGCTGTGGCTGGAGTGGGAGGAGCAGCGGTTACGCCAACCTGGCTCAGATCGGACCTGATCACTCCGATCAGCACACCAATTGGAGTGTGTAGTGAGAAGTGCCAAAATTCCTGACAAAGAGGGGACCTCACCTAAGAATGAACCAGGAGAGGCACAACTACTGTCAGCAAGTAAAGACAAAAAAAGCCTTAAAACTTATAATAAATTGTCTGGAACTCAAAAGCTGTGGGCTTGGCCGATAGTTCCTCTTTTTACCAAATGTGAATTTAAGCAATAATAATTTACACCATTGTGTCTCAAGCAAAGGGTTTCTATTTTTAAGAACATATCAGTGTGACCAGTGATTTTTTTAAATGTATCTTAAAGAGTACGTTTTATAACGCTCATACAATCTGGCTAACTTTCTCTCCACAGTGTCAAGTCCTTTTTTTCCAAATAAAGAAGCACATGTCACAAGAGGTCGCTGTTTCTCATTTACATCTGTAGGTTTGGGTTTCACAACACTAAAATACTAAAAACCACAAAAAAAATCATTGGTAGATTAAAAATGCAAATAGCCCGAGAGATAAAGTTATATAAACTTCCGCTACCTTCGGCGCGCCTAACTTGAAAAGCCGAGACACAATGTGTTTTTTCCTCCGGTTTGTGAAATTTTGTAAACAAATTTAGACGTTCATGGAACTCTTCTTTTGGCGATACTCCTTTAGAAATTTATATCCTTCGTAGGTATGAAATAAAGACATCTTGTGGCAATATAGGCCTAAACTACATAGGCCTACTGAAACATCGAACACACTGACAAACACAACAGCTAAACGCATTAACCTGATGCATTTTTACTGTTGGGAAAAAGGGTGTTTAGAATATTGCGCGTGTGAAAATGAAATTCATTGTCTAAACACAGGTTATATTTCACGTGAACGTAATTAAATGTATTATGGGCTAAAGTAAAATTGAAAACGTATAAAGATCTTCCACTACCTTTTTATCAATTTCTAGAAAGCTCTCGCTCGCTCTCATTCGAGCAAAAAATTATGAAACAAAGACTCGAAGGGGGCTTAAAACTGGACCAGTACCAAAGCACATAGCCTGGCCCAAACCTGTTCAGTAAGCCGAAGTGATTAGTACCTTGTTATAAAGCACTAAACCTTGCTGAGCTATTCCCACAATAGGCTAACCTTTTCATACACTGAAAAATAAGCTGTATCCAGAAGGACGCCCACTTACATTGAAAGAGAAAACGCAGTCCTGGAATCCGGCGATTCCCGGCGCATTTCTTACATAATGGCAAGGAATGCGGCGGGAAAACTTTTCATTAGCAGTACTAATCAAGGTCCTAAAATGGCGTGGCTGTAATTGTTATTTAATATCTGTAGATGTTTTTACGCAGCGGCAGATTTCGGTCAATTATAGCGTCAGAGTCTCAAAGGGAATGTCTGTTTCGGATGAGGAGTCACTATGAATGCCAGTGGACGTAATATCTGGGCCTTCGTCCAAAGAAGGGGGACTGCATATACAGTAGGCCGACAAACAATCAGTTGGTTGTTCACGGTATGTGCTAGGAAAACTTAATATGATATGACAACCGTTTGTCTGAGAAGGCACTTATTAAATATCCAAGTCGAAAGAGGACTGTATTATAAGGATGCTGGATAAGGTAACTTCCAGCACCGATAACGATGGCAGCTGCGCTGACACGAGGGAACAGTAAGGGGTTCCTCATCCAGAGAAAGGCTAATTAATGAGATGCAATTAATGCAAGTTGGATCCTCCTCATTTGATAAACTCAATTTTATTAATTTATCAAGCAAAGCACATTGAAATGAATAGCCCAATTTAATGCACAACGCCTATGTCAATGAATGCGATAGGAATGGGTAAGTGGCAGCCAAGAAAAATGTGTTAATTAACCAATTAATCAATTATTATTATTATTATTATTATTATTATTATTATTATCATCATCATCATGACTTAATTTGTTCAGCACTCACGCATTTCAGAAATGTTATAGAATCAAGTATTGGTTCAGTAAAATAACTGAAACATTGTATAGATAACAATATTATGGCTCATGGTTTCCGAAAAGGTTAGCTTTAAAACATTTTTTTTTTTGGCACAAGAGACACAATTGAGATGGGAAACTATCCATTTGGCCTAGCTATGGGTGAATTTAATTTAAACTAAAACCGTTAAAAACAGCGCTTATTTAATGAGCCAATTCAATATACTGAAATTGTTTACGCAACAGCTGAAAAATGAGTCATAAAGTGGGTATTTATTTACAATACGGGTTTTGACCTGGGTGAATTCAGGACAAGTAAATGTGAAAGCCAATTTTTCAACATCGTTAGCCTGTTTGATTGCCAGTGAAGAACATAAAAAATGCCTGAATCCAAGCATGCTGGCAAGAAACGCCAATCTCCCGGTCTGGGAATCTGTAGGCAAATGCAGAAAATAATAACAACCCATCCACGCTGCAGTCTGTGTGCCTCCAGCAGCTGCCCTACACCCCCAAAAAAAACCACCCCACCCCACTCTCCCTGGAAAAACCTTGAAAAAAAAAGTTTGATTTCCGTACCTCTGGCAGGCTCCCTCGGCAGCAAACTCTTTCATTGAGGAGGAAAAAAAACTTATTAGCTGCGTCCCTTCACAAAACATCGGGAGCCCCCTTTGTTCGGGCAGGGACTCGAGACCCCATCATTAGCACTGATTACCGCTGACCAGTTTGACAACCTTATTGACTGCTAAAAAGACTTTTTCATGTATCCCTCCCGGGTTGCCCTCGTTTTCAATGGAAACGGAAATATTCTGCCATCTTGTCCCCTCGAGTTGAATGAAATCCAAAGCCCTTACCCTTCCCCTAACTCGCTTCCTCCTCCTTTTTACATCGAAACACTGTTTTGGCCCCTGTTTTGTTCCAGCTGAAAGAGATTTTTGAAAATACAGCTTGTCCCTTTCATTCGCTACAGTAATTAACTACAAATAGCACCCAGGTGTGCACCAATACTCATACAACGGTTGTAAGCACAGTTCTGTGTCGTTTTATGTTGCATTAACTCTGTCCGTTAGTTTTAGGCTTATAACCTTTAGGCGTTATACGTGTGACAACACAAAATAGCTTCAGCATGTCTTTCGAATTAATCATGTCAAGTAAATTATGTTTTAAAAAATTAAAACGACAACATTCATCTGTAATAATGAACACAGTAAGAGTTCATTATGAAAGCCTTTTATCTTAGTTTGTTACCCATGGTGAGCGAATTAAAGAAAACTGATAGAATTTTGTGGGTTTTCGTAAAGAATAGGCTATATGCGTCCGTCCTCCCCCACCGGCGCACACACACCAGGTCCAGTGAATGAAAGTAACAAAAGAGCAATGCTGTTATTTGTATCTATTAATTAGACTTGTTCAGGCGGACTACAGTCTTTCTGACTGCTATCGCTATGGGTAAGAAACTTTCCCAGTCTCACACATTGTTTTTCTCTGTCGAATTATTCAGTGACGGCATGTAATCACAGTCGCCATTGTCCATGCATTACCTAACTGCAAAGAACAATAATACTGTAAAAACAATGGCGTGAAGTAAAAACAACGCTTTCTGCCGAAGTATAGGGACAGTGACAGAATTTTCGTTGTTTTGGCTTTGTACTCCAGCATATTGGATTTAAAATAAAACAATGAATACGGGGTTAATGTGCTGTCAGCTTCAATTGGAAGGATATTTATATTTACATCCATAACAGGTGCACTGTGTAGGAATTACAGCCCATTTTATATACAGTCTTTCCATTTTAGGGGAGCAAAAGTAATTGGACAATTGACTACTCAGCTGTTTCTCGGTCGGCTGCGTGTTTTTGCATCGTTAGTTAATGCACAACAAAGCTAACAAAAGGCCTAGAGTTGATCCTAGGTGTGGAGTTTGTATTTGGAGTCTGTTGCTGTTGTCTCGCAACATGACCAAATAAGGGTCATTCTAAGGCTTAAAAATCTGAATAAATGAATCAGAGACATAGCCAGAACATTGCATATGTCAAAATCAAATGATACATTGTTAGCAAGCAAGAACGCACTTGTGAGCTCAGCAATAGCAAACAGCCAGGTAGGCCACAGAAGACCACTGTAGTGGATGACTGAAGAATATTTTCAATTGTGAAGAAAAGCGCTTTTGAACTGTTGAACAGATAGAGAACACTCTCCAGGATGTAGGCATACATGTGTAAAAGACTATCATAAAGAGAAGACTACACCAGCAAAACCTCGGAGGGTTCATCACAAATGGAAAGCACTGATAAGCCTCAAGAACAGAACGACTAGGTTAGACTTTAAAAAAAAATTTTTTTTAGGAAGAAAGTCTAATGGACAGATGAGATGAGTATTAACCAATATCGAATTAATGGAAAGAGGAAACTGTACAGAAAGGACCTGCTCATGATCCAAAGCACCCCCACCACCAGGAAACATGGCAGAGGTAGAGTGTTTAGTGTTGTGGCTGGGGCATGTATGGCTGCCACTGGAACTGGCTCACTTTTTATTGATGATCTGACAGCCGACAGCAGCATCTGGATGCATTCAGAAGAATACAGAAACATCTTCTCAGGTCCACCCAGAGACCTCAAAACTCATTGGACAGTGATTCACCTTGCAGCCAGACAATGACCCCAAGCATGCTAACAAAGCAACCAAGGAATTCTTCACAGCCAAAAAGTGATATGTTCTTGATTGACCGACTCAATCACCCATCCTGAATCCAAGGAACATGCATTTTACGAGCTGAAGACAAAACTGAAGGCAAAACGCCCCAGAAACAGGAGCTGAAGATGGCTGGCGTAAAGGCCTGGTAGAGCATCACCAGGGAAGATAACCAGCGTCTGATGACGTCTGGGTCACAGACTTCAGGCAGTCAACTGCAAAAAATTTGCAACCAAGTACTAAATATGACTACTTTATTTCTGATTTTGTTAATTATTTGTCCATTTAGGCCTACTTTTGCTCCCCTAAAATGCGGGGACCCTGCTTAAAAAGTCATTCCCACATGGACCACTTGAATCCCCTCAAATTAAAATTGATTGCTGCACTTTAACTTCATATTCATTGTTTTATTTCAAATTCAATGTACTGTAGTACAGACCCAAAACAGCAAAATGTGTCACTGTCCCAATACTTTTGCCCTAGACTATATATATATATATATATATATATATATATATATATATATGGTGCAACGTTTATAATGAACAAACAATTAATTTTAAATTCATTTCAAAATGATAAAATCGAAATATAATGATAGTCTTAGCTACTACCGCCACTTTTGCAACTGTTTAACATACAGAAACTGAAGTGTATGAAATTACATGTAACTGAAGCGATGCAACGTTTGATTTTCGGTTATTATCATCATTAGCCTACGGTTTACGTTTGAATTTAGCGCGTTTCTGGAATTACTTGTACCACACATGAAATAATTAAACACACGGATCCAAATTAGAGACCGCTTGTAGCCTTCATAAAACTGCGTATTTTTTTCAAAACACAACATCAGACTGCTCTGAACGGTTTAAAGAAAACACATCTATTATTGTTCTGGTGCTCAGTCATATGTTTTTACTCCCGGAAACCATCTCGTTTTATGAGTCGGCCTTTCGTTGACCTTTTGCTGTCATGTTACATTATGAGGCAATGCGTGGAGGCCAAGTGCAACGAAAACATGTCTGGATGCATAGTAGGCTATCACATATAGGCTTCACAGGCGATACATCTTCGCATTTAAGCCTTTGAATAGGACAGAGAAAGATGTGCATATTTTAAATTTGAGGGAATAAGCCAACTCACAAAGAATCTGTAAGTAGGCCTATAGTGACAGGCTACACCTTTATCCATTCGGAAATGCCAAGACAACGAGTAGGCCTATAGTCCCCTGCGCAGAAACATGAGTGTATTTTTCATATGTAATCTGTATTGTGATCATATTACTATTCAAAACTCCGCGTAATTTTTCCAATACCACCACGACGTTGCTGCTTATATTAACGTCGCATAACAGAGCCGAGAATTATGTTCGTAACAATTCAATGAGGGATACTAAAAATCGAAATGAGAAGTCTACGAAGTCAAATTAATGAAATTAACCAAGATGCAAGATGACAATTTACATTTGTGAAACCATTAATCCAACCTCCAGTTGGACTATGTTTGAAAAATGTACGCAAAAATTAACTCAAAAATAAAATAATAATAAGAATAATAGAACATTTACTCTTTAAAAAAGCAGCCTGATCTTGAAATGCTTTGATCAACAAATATTTATTTAGTTAACCTTTTTTTTTCTTTTACTGAAACATATTTCAACTATTCAGCGCATTGCTACGGTTCACCTGTGCACGAGGCAAATATTAAAAACATCAAGCAAATAAAGACCAAACCTAACAGAGCCAATCATTTAAATAAGTAAATAAACATTATTTATAAAACTTTAAAAAGTAAAGTAAAATATCACAGCGTCTTTTTCAACATGAAATACCCACAGAAAACCAGGGCAGGCGCTCAACATTTTTTTTCATCAACTTTTCCCACCTCCGAAAAAGGGACCGTGAAGGCCTATTTATCTTCTTCAGTTTATTTTCATGTCATGTCATTTTTTGTTTGTGTCTCTTTTTTTTCTTTCTTTTTTTTTGTTATTTAGTTCAGTCATCCGTTAAGAAAAATGAAATAAAATTACATTTTAAGACAGGGCGTTCCCGTGTATCCCTCGCGGTTTGGCAGCCTTCAAATAAGAATACCATTTGTATATTTAAATGCAGGCACTGTTATTGTTTCTTTTAGATTGTCTGTTTTTATCTCCACTGTTTTGCTCGCGTTCTCTTTCTCTTTCGGGCTGCCTGCGTTAGATGTCACATTCACTGTCGCTGGAAGTGATAGATATTGCCGAGGCGGCGGCTTTGCTGGACAAACTAGCTTCAGGGCTGGACGCAGCACCGAGTCGGTCCACTGCAACGTCCTCTTCAGCCAGAGACCGAACCGAACCTTGGGTCAGGACTTGCTGTTGAAGCCTCCACAAAAGACATAATGGGGAAATGAGAATCAAAAACTATACGGCTAAATTAAGATTTTTGTACATGCACAAAGCATTTCATTTATACGATTGTGAATACAGGCAGGCAAGTAAAGCGTCAGACAGATGTACTAACAATTACAATGTCATCACAGTATACAATGTATAAATAGACACATAGGTATTCAACCTTCCAGCATGGTAGTAGCCTATAGTAGCATAGCGGGATAATTTACTGAATTTACGTTTTGAACTGCTAGGTAATGAGACGTGAACATTTACTGAATTTACAACAGCTGAATTACAACCATATTTTAGCACTGGGTGATGTGATAGCAGTATCGTGATAAGGTTAACAACTGTAGAACTATCAGACATTTAACGAAAAAAAAAACTCGGAGTAAATTAAACAGCATATCAATAACAGACCTTAACAGCGTATCAGTTAATTAAATCCATGGTTGCTATCTACCTTATCGTGTAACACGTGATCCAATTAATCGCAAGAAGATGAGGGATTCTAAATTACCAATAGACATAACAGGCATAGTAATGTATCCCGGTTTCCAAATATTATACGTAAAGCTACGCAAACTTTCAATGGAAAAGGTTTACCTTGCCAGAATGATCATAATCCTCAAGCCGTATTTTTAAAAATTGGTAGATTAAACACTGTATTGAATGCACAAGCAATCGTGCAAGGGTAGGCTATTTGAGTATATATGTTATTAATAAACCAACACCATTGAAAGGTCGCATAAATGTTTAGGCCTCAGAACAAACGTAGGCTAGCTACAGCATACTGCAATGGAATTTAGATTTTTACAATTATGCAATACAAACTGCAAATCGGTATTCTATTGATATTCTTGTTGAAAATGCGGAGTTACTTTGCGTGGTCAGGTCGGTCGATATTTTAGTAGTCTACTGTAGGCTATACATACAACTCGTCACTTGCCGTTTATTTTATAATTAAGAACAAATCAATCGACTTCCTTTTTATGTGTAAAATGAAATGTATTGGAACAAATCAGCAGTGTTATATGTTTTTAAAAATCTTTTTCTAAAGGTAATGGTGCAATTTGATCAATGTTTTGGAACAAAAAAATTAGGCTATCCGCAAAAACATTATGATATTATTATTATTATTATCATTATTATTATTATTATTATTATTATTATTACTTCTACTATAGCCTTCTACACGTTGACTATATATAGCCATATATAATCTATGTATATACAAAAAAGATTTAAATAATATATATAATTAAATTAAAATATACTTAAAATTATTATTTTTTTAATGTTTGGTTTTTTAAGGTCCCACATGGGCTATACATTCACAGCCTGAGCTGATTTTTTGTTGCCAATGTTTTCAGTATAAACAATTGAAAATGCTATGCATGGGAGTTCATCATTTAGTCCAGTACTCCCTATGTGACTAATGTTAAAACACAAAACAAGACAACAGCAACAAAAATAAATAAATAAATAAATAAAAATATGCGATGGATTCGATTTTACTCAAACGCGCATACCTGTTTTTTGCTGCTGCCGCTCTATCCCTTTGTCTGCGATTTTTGAACCAGTTTCCCACTTGTGTGGGAGTAAGTCCCGTAGCCTGTGCAAGCTCCCGCTTTTTGCTAGGGTTCGGATAAGGGTCCTGCAGATACCATTCTCTGAGCAAATGCCGGGTTCTCTCTTTGAAGCAGTGTGTCTTTTGTTCCCCGTCCCAAATTGTTCTGGGCAGAGGGAACTTCTTCCTTACCCGATATTTGTCCACCGGTCCTAGCGGGCGGCCCCTCAGCTTCTCTGCCTCCTGGTAGTGTGCTTCCAGCCAAAGGGCCTGCAGTTTAGAGTGTGAGTCTTTGGTGAACTTGTGGTTTTCCAGGATATGGTAAAGCTCTCGAAAATTCCCAGTGTGGAAGGCCACTATGGCCCTCGCTCTCAAGACCGACTCATTCTTGTTGAGGACCTCGCAGGCTGCTGGGGCGACGGGCAGCGACCAGAGGAAGCGACCGAGACGTTCAATATCTCCGCTCTCCTCTAAAGTCTCACAAACCCCCGCTACCTGCTGGGGGCTAAAATTCAAGATAGGAAGCTGAAACATGGATGCTTCTCTTTTTTCCCGCTGTTGTCGCTCTCTCGCACTCGCGCCCAATCCCACTCTCTCGCTTATCCTTTCTCTCTTTCGGATGCAGACAAAAAGGCAATCCCAAAGTTAACAGATCAACCGTTAAAAACACTGAGGAACGATGCCCTCTGGCTGGCTAAAGCAGCCTCGATGGTTGAACTTCGCAGATTGCAAGTACGAGAGTATACAACTAGACCCGAGATGAAATTTTTGAAGAAAAAAAGACATTCAGCCCTCTGCTGATTTTCTATTGGACTTGGCAGATTGGCTGAGTGGTTGCCATGGATGCCTGTCAATCACTGTCAAGTTTGCCAATCACGCGGAAAGGAGCGTAAAGAGATTTCAGCACCTCCCAGAGCTCGACAGCGCCTTTAAAAAATGAAAACATTCTGACCTTTGCTTTTTGTCTTCAAAAATATAATTGCCTTCGATGTTTCTGTGCATCAACTCCCTTTGCATCTCGTTCTTTTGAAAGGGAAAATGCATTCAGTTAAAAAAAAAATATTTTAGGCCTAGATCTTCAAAAAACAAATGTTACTGTTTTTTTAATTTTTTTAATTTTTTTTAGAAAATAAATAAATGAATAAATAAAACCCCGGCTTTTACAAGGACGGTTTTATTTTATTACAGTAATCAAAGTCCCATGCAAATTTGACCTATGATGTTTACATATCAGAGAGCCACCAAAAGCCTTACCAATTTTTAGTAAAAAAAACAGGTAAAAGGTAAATTTAGTCCGAGAAATTAGCACAGCTTTAGGAAATGGGATAATACATGAACATACATGAAACATTTAAATAAAACAGTAAAAACCTAACTTGAAGTAATACTTAATAATCATAATTTTAGGGATGCCCATCTTATGTGATATTTATTTTATAGCCTATTATAGGCCTAGGCTATATGTCATACACATATAGTTTACCAATAACGTGGACACATAACTACCAATGTGAACCGCATTTAGCGCGCGCGCGTGTGTGCGTTTCTAGAGTGCCATTCTTTATTATTCCCCTCATTACAGGTCTTTGTGACTGTAAAAGCGCTTAACGCTGCTCTGTATTTCCATGTAATGTTATTTATCCAGCCACTCCCTGGGAATAATACATTATTAACTGTAGACAAATTAATATATTTATGGATTCAGTGAGAGTGCTGTGTAGCTGGCTATTCTGGTTTAGTATCAAATACACTTCGCTTTGTGCAGAGGCTGATTCCGTAAATAAGAAGGCGGATAGATAGCGCAGATGGTTTGAAGTGTCGGGTCAGATTATTTCATGCCTGAGTACAGTGAAAAAGTTCATTCTGACGGAAAACGCTGATATTATTTTCACAGATCCAAGCAGTTCCATTGAAAACCTTTCAGGGTCTTTTACATGATTTATAGGAGGTTCATGGCTCGGATATGGAACTACCTTCTGTACAAAAAGCTGCTCATTTTCAAGCATTCTGCTTCGCCACGTGAAAATGCATTGATACGAAGGCTACATGCAGCATGCTTAACAGAGCTGCGTTTTGTAATGTATGGATATTAACAAAATATTTAGTACTGCAATAAAAACTGGTATGTTAAATATACGAGTCCTCATTGTTCCGTGAAGAGATCAGTGCATCACGTTCGGTAAAATAAGAATAAAAATCACAGAGAACTCTTCGAAAGCTGGATTTGCTGGACCATGAAGGAGGCGCAAATCTGTCCCTGCGAAGCACAATAAAACTATACTGTAACACAATAAAGTACAGGCTAAAAGCACTATATTCGCAAATTAAAGTATGGTTTGAAAGTTTAATGAAAACATAATTAATCACAAACTTTACTGTCAAATCGCTACACACGTGTACTTGATGTTGCGCATAAAGCAGACGAGACATACTGAACAAGGAGTTGGATAAATGTTGGCTACCTCGTGGAATCGCCCTTTATAAATCCCCGTTATTACAGGTTTAACACAGACCGGTTAAATCATAACTAAAGGATTTGCAAGTATCTTCGAAATTACGCCAAAATCTGGCTTCATGTGACAGACCAGAAGCGCAATACTAAGGGGCAGATGGTAGCCAACTGTTTCAAATTTAAGCTGTATATTTCGTCGTGCACATTTAAGTCTAACAAAACAAATTCTAAGAACACTGACGGTAATGAAGCATCAGTAGTCCAAAGTGTCGAATCTCATTTCATATTAAAAATAGACATTGAAATCAACACTAGAATAAGGCCGTCACTTAAAATCCATTGCTATTTCAAACAAGGTAGGCCTACGCGTCAAAACAAGGATGTGATGGATGTAGACGGGTTTTGATTATTTGACCTTTGCCTGATTCTGTCAAACTATGAGGTCCTACACTAGCTGAGTGTGCAACATTGCCTTCTCTCTGTAGTTTCTTTAAAAATAAAAATGAAGTTTCCGAAAAGTATATGCAAATAGTAGTAAATAGGTTATATATAGTTCACATGGAGCAATTAGTTTAAAATAATTTCTAAGTGACAAAACAATTGCTTATCAATGTAATGTTTTACACACAGCCTTAGCTGTTAGGGTTTACTTCTTTGAAATAAAGCATTAACCCAAATGATCTTTGCTGAAGTGAATTTATTATCACGAAGGATATAGTTTATTTAGTGGACTTCAAGAACGTCTGAATCGTGCAGAGATATATTCAACCGACACTCTTCCAACAACGGTATTTAGAGATAAATTATTGATAATATTAGTAGATAGTAGTATTATATACTAAAATTGCAATTTATGCTTTAGAACAAAGTATGCTTTTAGCTGTTGTTGTCAGGTTGTTTAGGCTTGGTTATACCTGTTATGAACGTTCACACAAGTAAGCAGGAATGTTATTATAACCTAACAATATTGTAGGCCTACCCAAATTGTCACTATTACAAACGCAACACTTTTGGAAGTGATTGTCCTATCCAAGAATTAGGCTGTACATTCGTACGACATAGTTATAGACTTGATTGTGAAAGTCATAGGACCACTGGTGACGTTGTTAGGGGAAAAACTCTTGCATTACATTACATTATAGGCATTTAGCTGACGCTCTTATCCAGAGCGACTTACAACAGAGTAACCAAACTCAGGATCAAGTCCACTTAAGTCTTGCAGTTACCCATGTCTGTCACAACGAGGAAAGAGAACCGTGCTTTGCTTCAACATTACACTTAACCGTTGAAATGCAGAGTAGCAAAAGGCTGAACGTTATCTTGAAGCAAAGCAGTTTCTCTACCTCCCTACCAATCTGCTTTGTGGGCGAGGAGCAGGTGTTATCAGTCCACGGTGGAATTCTCCATAAAATGTTGTCATGTTTTGCTTTGATAAACTGAATATAACCAAGGTCTGAATTATGATTTCTCCCACATTCCATTTCCATCGGGAAATTGGCATCTTGGACATGTCATCAGTACATCTCTATTTATGATGTGTTGGTGATTATGCTTCTAAAGCACATCTTTTGATATCGCTGATTTCTGAAAGCCAATTTTCTTTGATGCTGAACTGTGTATTTTGAAATTGCGTATCATATTTCATTGCTCATCTTTTTATTTGCACCTTTCGTTCTGCCCCCACAGGTGATGTGTACGCAATGTAATTTTCATCGTCACTAGCATACAAACATATCGGCTTGTACTCTTGATAGCGAAGGCTATAGCCTACCTATAAATGAGGTGAAAACGAGGTGTTCTGGTTCATTGTTGAAGTTTGGTGTGTCGCCATCTCCATGGCTTTCGACTATGGCTTTTTACACTGAAATGATATATATGAACCACTGTCCACTGCTAAAATCTCAGAGATATTAAAGAACCTTAAATTGATCTTTACAAAGGTTTCAATGGCGTACTATAAATTCGGCGGGGAAGGGAAGCGTAAAGTTAAAAAAAAAATCATTTAAAACATTTGGTACATTTTTTCAAAAGCATTGCTCTACAGATGGAGATCCAAATCATTGTCCTAATGTCTTGCGAGTAATGTTCTCGTTTAAGTTCATTCGATGTAACGAATAGTAGACGCACTTATCGAATGGTAAACGCACTAAAAATCTTGACATTTTCCTAGAAATTTATTTTAATTAAACTTAAACCGTTAAAAGGTAGGCAATTACACACCGACACAAATATATTGCATTGTATATTTAATATAAATCATCATCATTGATTACGGTATATATTAAGGACATATATTGAACAAAAGCGAGATTTTCTATTCTGAATACAAGACCCAAGACTAACTACACATATTCCATAAGTCTCTGTACGGCTGGACGGCGTTACAAAATGGGTAAATGAATTAATAACCATCTAAATCCTAGTATTAAGGAAAAACACCCTTAACTACCGTACCTCACATAATAATTGCATTCCTCACAGGAGCAATCACGAGTGAAGCCTGATGTCACAGACCTTCTGTGAATGCACGATAAAAAAATATATAAACAGGAATCAAGACAATTGTGCCCAGATACTGACGCAATGCCAGGCACGTATTGTTCCAATCTACTCCATACTTCACCAAACTTTTACCCACGGTGTCTTCGGTGGAAAATGTGAATACCCTCATATGTTTTCTTTTTATTCGGTGGTGAACCACTTTGAAATGACGTTTCTGTGTATACCCTATAGTAAATAACGTTTAGAGTTATTACACATTTTCTTTCCCTTTTGTTTTACATTAGGCGCCAAACTTGGGGCCGAGTAGGGTTTAACCTATTTCCACCCTAATTTGGAATATCCAGTCACTATTTGTGGCTCCATTCACACTCGACTCCTCATTGCCAATTCGGGAGACAACCACAGTTTTCCTCCTCGGGGGGTGCCTTTGGCCTACTTCTCCTCACACTTAAAGAAAATGTGTTTAATTGTGGTTATGTGTAAAAACCAATGAAGACACATTTTACTTTTCTTCACACTACAGCCTACAGCCAATTTGGCATATAGCTGAGTGTGAGGAATATACATCTCGTATATGTGGTTTTGGGAAGCATTCCACGGGCGCAGGCCCGACCAGTGGGGTCGCTAGAGAGCGCATCCCAACCAACTGAACCCTCCCGAGCACAGTGCGAATCCATCGCGTAATTATGCGTAACTCCAGCTGGCTACTCCAGTCGGCGGGGACTAGGTCCGGATTTCATCCAGGACGGTGGGACTCATCCATGTACCTTATCCGAATGAGCCATCCAGCAGCCGTTTGTTATTATTTAAAGGTTCAGTATGTAAGTTTAGAGAAATGAGCAAGACCACCACCCACCCCATCTCCTCAAACTCTCCCTCCAAAGCTCCTCCCTGCAAACACATGCACACCCACTACCGGCTGCCTGAAATCTGAGTACCGTGGTAGTGATGGGAAGTTTGATTCTTTATCCTGACTCGTTCACAAACGATTTGCTTAGTGAAAAGAACAAATCTTTTGATTCGTTCACTAGATTCACTAATCCCCACTTCCCCAGAGCACGAAGGAACCCCCTTTCTGGCGACGAAGACTCGAAAATTTTGTTATTGTCGTTCAGAGCTGACTCACTGAGGACACAACATTACATCTCCCATTAAAATGAATGGGGAATATCAGACTTTCAAAATAAACTTCCCGGATGGTATTCTGAAACTTGATTAACAATAGTTATGTTTAATATGAAAAGAAAATAGTAAAAATATGTAGTATAAATACATACATTTTTATTAATATTTTCCCAAGACTTCTGGACTAAAGCAACCATTGTTTCACAAACTGCTGTCCATAGTCAAATTTAGGATCACTTGGTTTTCTACATTGAATTCAGTGGGCAGCAAGCTCTTTTGCCCTCATAATGCACAGTATAGGCTGTTCTCTGTTGGCTTCATGAAGGGTCCTTCCTACCCCACCCCTCCTGCTCAGACTGTGAACCAGCAACAGGATCGACAAGCAAGTAGGGAAGCCTCCTTACAGAGAGCTGTCCTGATTGGTTGTTAATATTCAGGCCTGGTGAAATTTGGAGTGGCAGATTTTAATTTAATTTAATTATATCTGTTGGGATGTAAAGGAAGTTTTTTCCAAATATGAAAATAGTGTTCTCAAACAAACTCACATACTACACCTTTAAGAATTGTGCTCTATGATAAGTTTTGCAGGCAACTGTTTAAATAATGTATACATTTTTTAAAGACGATACTGTACGGACAACAGTTAAAATAATTATACTGGGAGACACTGATTTTCACAATCAGAGTCAGAAAACAATGGCCTAGTGGCTAGTTAATCTGTCTATGGCAGATGACACTGAGAGTGATAGTGAATCAGCAGAGAGAGACTGAGGCCAGAAGGAGAGCCGTGAAGGAGAAACAGTTTTCCATAAATGTCCATGGAGCAAGACCATTAACATAGACCCTCCTGCACAGGGCTACCAGTTGGCATTTTTTTTTTTTAAATAGTTGCACCCTGAGACCTTTTTTCTTCAACCGGTCAAGCCCCATAAACATAGACGCTCAACAGCCCACACAAGCCCAGTCACATATCAAGGCACCATCTGGACAGAGTTTGCAGTTGAGTGATTGCAACCCATGCACACTGCCAAATCTGAAATGAAGTGGAATGAAATGTACATGCGGTTGCTTCATTTTGCTTCTGAGCATGTCTTGTTTGCAGTAAACAGAAAACAGATTACAGAAATCGAGTCGCGGGCCATGCATTTGCTGCATTTTCGACCAGGAACAAGCATGCTTTAGCAGTGATGGAGTAGCAGTGATGCTTCTTTTTTTTGTTCTATCCAAGCTTGACTGGAAAATTTGCTGGATTATTAAGTCCGAGAATATTCAGTCTGAAGGGATAAATGCCAAGTACCTTCACTACACCTGTATTTGTTAAGCCAAGTAATTGATCCAATTATTAATGTCGTGCAAGGGCGTGTAGTCTTATCTGAAATGGGCCGGTGTTGGTGCAGGTTTTTGTTTTAACCCAGCATTGCAATGCCTGATTTAACTATTTAACTAATCATGGTGTTCAATCAAGACCTTGAGAAGTAGAATCATGTGTCTAAAGTGCCAGGTTAAAACAAAAACCCGCACCCACACTGACCCATTTCGGAGAAGAATGACCGGCCCTGATGCAATGGTTCCAAAAATAACATATGACATTCCAGGACCAGAGTTGCCTGCCCTTTCTCTAGACACAATACATATTCCCTCTGTTGGTTATATTCGAAGGACTGGGTATCTACCTGGCCAACTGCCGTCTATCAGGAGAAGAAACTGAGGCTTCTAAACCAGTTTGCCTGTTTTTATACAGCTGTAGCCCCGTAATTAGAGTTGATTGTATAGCATTGTCTAGACAAGGCCTATGGCCACTCGTCTTCATGCGAAAACGGCACACACAAAGTTGAATTTCTCTTCCATGAAAAAGATGTTTTTATTTTTTCCCCACACACTTGCATAGTGCTGGGTGAAAGCCTTCATCTTCCTTCGGTTTACCAAAAGAAAAATCCATTCGTTATGTATGCCTATTTGCATAGCACAGGGACATAGCCTGCCCAAGGCAGAACGAATCAAAAACCGAGTAAGGAGTGAATGGGCTGTAACTGACCCAGATTTGATCAGATCAGCTGTGCAGCCGAGCGCACGAGACACTACAGAAACTGGTTACCATCTCCCATTTCACTCATCTTCCTTCCTCCCCCCACATCCCCCCTTCCCCCACCCTCTCCCAACAAAAACGTGACCTCAGCCTATTGCTCCCCACCCCCAGCTACATCATCCAAGGCCACGCTCGCCTACTGCCCGCCCCCCAGCTCAACATTTGCCAGCCTGCAAAAGCACCCAACATCCCCTTATATCCAAGCAATCAGTCGCTGATGACACATTATGGGCCATTCGTACAGCCTGAATATTTATGCATATCATGTGTCATGCACATTCATATTCAACTTCAGGTCCACATTCCACGACTCATTTTGAGTTTGCTGTGCATTCCTGGAGTCAGCAGTAACAGCAGACCCAGATTCAGCCAAATTACAAAGCCCTTTGTTCTTAAATCTGAGTGTTTGATTGACCATATCTGAACATATAAATCATGATGAATTTGGCTGTCATTGAAATGAATGCAAACTCTTTTGTTTGTGTAGAAAAAAAACACTATTGCTGTTAATATAAGTTAATATAGCAAAGGGTCAATACAGTTCCATTTATATCTGGAGGTAGGGGTCAGTTTAGCATTCCCGCGGCCTTTTCCACCAAGGATTAACTTTCTAATTAAAGTATCATGCCAATGGTCACATTTCGGTGGCCTAGTTCTGGTGGCTCAAGGCTAGATATAAATGAGTATTAACAAAGCAAAAAATAAACATTTTTCAAAGCCACTTTAGGAGCAAGAAGATGGAGGGATAAGCTAAGGCCTCCAAATGCTACTCTTTAGTCCCATTAGCACTTGGTCAAAGCTTTTACGTCGTTTAATCTGCGGATTTATGGTAACAGAGAATACTTCTTATCTGGAGACCCATTGCCCTACCCTCCATAATCTGTCAGCTCTTATTTAAACCCTGCTGACGAAGAGGAGCAAGTGGAGGCAATGTCTGCTTCAGGATGGTGTCAACAACAAGGGTAGAGGTGCCAGCTTCCTGACACAGATAACCCTGGACATTCTCGCTAAAATTCACAGAGGGTCTCATACAAACGCTGTCAATTGTTTTTGTTTTGTTTAAGAACCTCTAATCTGCACTCACTACCAATGTGTGTGTTCATTTGTTCATGTGTTGGCTGAGACAGTGTGCATATTTACATAAGCAAAGCATTTTTCTTTCGCTACACACTGTGAAACCACAGCAACCAACACACTTTATGATATATAAAATAGCTGTAGTTTTCTCCCACAAGCGTTCCCCTTTTAAAATGCTCAGAAAGAGAAAGCGATTTGTAAATCTACTGTTCTGATAAGAAAAAGAACTTCACCGTCATTACTATTTCCCAGAATCTGACTTGGATATATGAATACTTCTGTAACTGGGGACAGGTTTTATCCGAACAAGCACATGCAATGCCACTTATGAGAAAATATAATAATAGATTACAGCTATTGTGAGCTTTGAGAAATACACTTTATTTTGTGATAGGCCACGCATGTCTTATTTGTATTGTAATTGTTTGCATTTGAAATGTGTGCACTATATATCAAACCAGGGATCTTTGTAATGTGTAAGTGTAGGCAGTGTGATGGTGATGCATTGTGTAGACACTGTACAACCTTCATAGAACATTGATTGTGACAACATAGAAAACATGCCTTCAATAAAATAAGACTGTGTGTGTGCTTTCTTTCACAAAGTGATAGAACAGTGTAAATAATCATTCACCTGCAAACATTCTTTTCAGTTGTTATTTAGTTAAAAGACTTACTGCATTATGGAAGCTGGCTTATGCAATACTGAAAAAATCATAATAAAATAATATTCTCATTATTTGACCATTAAATAATTGAAGAAAATTGAAAATCCATGTGCAATACCAATTTATATTGGTTTTCAACATGCTCAGGGGTTTCTGAAAGTTTAAATTTTTAATTGCGAAATGTGTTCTGTTTATAAGTTTGCTTTGCTTTTTACTGTTGTTATTTGCATATAATTTTAATCAATATTTTAAAATGCTTGTCTTGTTTTTTGTTTTCACATGCTTTTCTCTCAGTAACTCCCTCTGGGTTGGCATTAGGGTATGGCTGACTTCCCCAGAGCAGGTAGTGAAAAGTTCTTCGTCGGATGGCTGTGGGAGGCTCAGCCATGATTCATCTTTCATTGTCTACAGTGTCAAACACGTCAAGCTGATGATTCCTGAAACTGGGGTCATAAGGACCTGTGTGGCATGGTAATGTAATGCGGTCGCTGAAATTGAAGAGGAGATCCTTTCTCTCTGGGACTATGCCTGTAGGAATGCATTTAATCAAGCCTTTCATCTCGCTCTGCAGTTTTCCTGAAAAAGGCAGATATGGATAGATAATAAGCAGAAGGACACAGAAACCAACTGAGGAAGACTTGGTGATATACATCAAAAAAGATATTTCAACAGAAAGACACAGTGCAGTTTTTGGCTAGAAATATACTATGGTAATTGTACTTTTCATTTTCCTGTCATCGAAAATTAAATGATAACCATGAAATAATTTTTTAAAACCCATCTGTCAATCATTCCATTTGTTCTAATGTTAATTTCTGTTCTTCAGCTGACTGAATGGGAAGACCTATGAAAGCTGTTGTGATTGTATCATAATTCTGAATTATTTGCTTTTAAAATTTTTCTCCATACAGAAGGATCTGCTATCTAGCTCTGCTAATCCCTGTAAAGCCATATAGCTCTGCATTCAAATAATGGCAGGATATAATTACCAATACTGTAGCCACATTTTTTTAAGCAAAGTTAACTAAATGAAAACCAATTTGTGTGAATTTCATGGGCCCCAGCACCAAAGATGTTGTTATTGTTCAAATTGTTGAAGAAAAAAAAAGCCACATAATCTTGGCAGTGTCTCCATGAAACCTAGCAAGTATACAGAGAGCATTATGGTGATGATGAGAGGTCACGTGGTTGGACAGAAAACATCAAATGTGGATGCAAAGTGTAGTTATTACAGAACAGATTCAGAATAAATCAACCGGAAATCAGCACAAATATTCTCTTGGACATCCGATATAATTTCAGTTACATGTTCCAGGTCCTTCATTTTGGGATTTAGAAATGAAAAATGGAGCCAACACGATTTGTCCAGTTTGAGTGACACTTGGCACATCACAGAGAATAGTTTAAATGAGATTTTTAGACAGTCGTATTAAATAGACATAGTCATCCAAACAGCGGTTAATGAAAAAAATGGCTTGCACACAGCCTGGTACAGGACCAGCAGATTTACCGGTACTGCCTTTTTAAACCCATCAGACACATCAGAAAGCAGATGACCATGACCATCAAATACCTGGCCTATCAATTAATGTGTAATATTCCAATGTTGGTAAAATAAAAATTATTTCAAAAATTAAATATTGAAATGATTGTCTAGATATCATATGCCCCAAATATTAGTGGAAAAAGTGGCATTATATTATTTTTTGCTTGATTCCTAAAATTCTGCCTAAATCAAGTATGAAGATATTTTTCAATTTACTGTATTTATTTTCTTTCATTATGTTATATTTTATTAATTTAATTAATGCAGTGGGGACTGGACCCAGCTCTTTAAAAAAAACCTCCCACCTACTGCTAGTGAGCCACTATTTTCTGGTCACATCTTTTTCCTGTTTCTTGGATTTTTGAGTATTTATCAGCATTAAAGTCTGTTTGATTGTTGAAACACAAAAATACTAACTTGATTGCATTTGACTGAATACAACAGATTATACTTTAATTTGCTTCTGAAATGTAAAGTCAAGGTTCATCACAGTAAGAATGATTCCAGAATGAAGAATCTCCCATGCCATTGAGTGAGCACTGGTGAAGTATTCATTGAAAGGACTGATTTTTTTAAGTCAGCCTTTGTTTAGAGATTTACATGCATGGGAACTGATGGGTCGGGTCCTCTCTAGTCTTGACTGTAGTGGTTAGCCATAATACCAAGATCAAATTCAATTATATGGGTCACATGTCCACGTTCTTCAAGGACATGTCCTGCATATGCATAATAAACAGCTACACCCATCCTTCGCCCACCATTTCCATGTCATGAAAGCGATATTAAATGTAACATTTAAATGCATTCCAGAGGGAGGGCCAAATTTCCTCCCACACTTATTTCTTTAACACATCCACAGTGTGCAGTGCCTTGGAGGCACACTATAGTCACACTTCATATGGAGCAAGAGACCCAACATGTGAAAGCTGGGGGGCAGCTTTGAAAGCTCTTCCAAGAATTTCCTGCAAACTCACTGCATTGGTATCTGGACAGAGTGTTTTTTTTTTCCAGAAAATAAAGTTTTACACAAGTGTTTCTAAAACACATCTACGTATACATAAAAGTACATGATAAATATATAGACTCTGTATCTAGAGCTAGCACTCCAGTAGTAACAGTAAACTCTTGTACAGCTGTGAAAAGGACTCTGGTTTACCATCAAGTCAATGATCCAGAGCGCTCAACCACTGTAAGACAAATATCAAATTACTCCAGAGACATGTGGGGTAGAAGGTATGGGTTACAACACATAAACAGTATAGAACAGTACTGCACACACCACTGAGCCACTCACACGGAACACATGTTTGGAGTAGGCTGTTAGCACTGAAGGGTGCTAACATATAGAATTTAATGAGCTCGGCTGATATTATTAGCTTGGCTGTGGGGAAAAGTATGAGACACTGTCGAGGTGACGGGGGCGGGCAGCTCTCAACGTTTCTCCAGTGTCAGTCAGCAGTAACAAAATTAAAGTGGAAAAACAGTGCGCGGGTTCACCCCCGCTTTCCATCAATGGGGTGGGGGGGAACGGTCTAATGCAGATCATTTGTGGTTGGACAGGCCCCGGTTCGCGTTGCGCATTTTGACGGCACCGAGGGTGACAGGAGTCACAAGCGATCAGAGTGAGGCCCCCCAGCGGCACGGGGCCCCCGAATAACGGGTGACTCAAGGCCCCGGTTCCGTTCTGGCGCCGCTCGCCTCTCACCTCCCGTCAGGCCAGTCTCTCCCGCGCTCCACCCGTTAGCGGTTCCGCTCCTCCGCCTGGTGACGCCAGCGCCCAGCCGACACGCTCTCCCTCCCCTCGCACGATGCTCTTTTCCCGTTTGTAGACAATGGCTGCGTTTCACCATTGTCAGTGTGCGTACGCATTATGCTGCTGGCGGCCAATTATTACAGGCGAATGTAAAGACACGTCTCTCGTGTCACACTGTCTGCTTAGCATAGACGTGTTACTTGCTGATATTACATCACACGGAACTGGCCGGTTAAAGCTGCAAGTGGCCGGGTGAGGCCCTGAGCTGTCGCTGTTAGGCAGCACATCACAGTCCTGATGGGAAAATAAAATGCAGGGCTAACATCTCCAAGGAGCTAACATGGACATCCGGCTCTCTCCAAACCTCGCAGTCTGGCCATCGGCCTCATTGAGTGGATTATGCAAGCCTGTAGTATCGTAGTTGCTTGACACAGAGCTAGAGGTTATATATGGAGGCCAGACAGTTTAATCTAATTGCGAAATATGCTCTAATGCAGGGGTATAGACACTTTTTTGCTTCCCATCTACTTTTCCAGTGGCCAGCACAACTTGATCTACCAGCAGCAGGGGTGGTATCTACCTTTAAAAAAATAATTGGACAGTGGCTGCACACAAGGTTATTACGTTGGCTAGGACAAACTGATTAAGTTGAAGCCATCAAATATACTTAATTGCGTGCAACCTGCCCATAATTTTTTTAAGCAAATCCAACAATTCATTTTATTCAGTCTATACTATATTGCGAACAACTACTATTGTGTACTACTTGGATTAGGAGTGCAAAGATAGCATCATTCATTTTTAGAAACAGTACTTATCTTCTGTTAGTTGCAATGGCTCGATTCACCTTGACCTAAAGTAGACGGCACACTTTGTTTTGATGAGCGGTTGTTTGGAAAAATCAGCAGGGCCAGGGTATTTTTTAGTCTGCATAGTTCTGATGCTGTTCTGCATAGGGAGCGGTTATTTTTTATTTTATTTTTTGGATTAGTAAAGAACATACTTGTTCTGGTTTGAAAAGGCATTGGTTTAATTCATGATATGAACAATGTGAATGGTAGCTATATTAATCTGAGATCTGAACTTGTAACTCAAGAATCATTCTGCAGTGAATTATTAAAGGATCGGGAAATATGCTTGTTCTATCTATAATTGTATCTACTGTTAAACTCTTTATTTCCTAGTGTTTTGACACAGATATACAACATTTTCACACACTTCTTCCCACTTGTAATCAGCAGTTGCTGAATTTAGGTTGCATGCTGACAGTAATACTATCCTTCTCTTCCATATAGTTTAATGCAACAGTATACTGTCATCATGCATTTCCAAACTCCAGCTTTTTTGAGGAAATACAAAGAAAAGAACAGTGAGCCTATTACAAAGTCAGCTTTGCCGTTTCCTTTAAGAGACGGTAGTTTTATGGTCTTAATGTCTGTCAAGTGAATTTTATTGATGGCTTATGCCAAATGCCAGCCTGACACATCTAATTAAAATGAACGGGCGTTTTTAGGTAGGGCATGAGATGGCGAGCCGTCCGTTCGGTCCCCGTCCGCGGACCCTCTATCGTACCGCCGGTTCCTCTGATGCGTTTGACAGGCCGGTGCTGACGGGTGCGCGGATTCACCAGACATCTCTGAGCAGGTCCCGCTCACCGCAGCGAATCCGATCACATCTGACAGCCGAGAGTCGTGTCACTTTCGCTCCGCGAATTCATTTATTTATTTATTTAGTTTTTCGTTTCTTTTTTTTTTTTCCTGAGCCCGGCAGTTCTCGCGGCGCCGCATAAGCAGTACGGCGTGACAAGGTTGGACACTGCGGTGTCCGTGACCCTTAGGGACAGAACTACGGAGGGATAGCCAGGGGTTCGATCCGGAGGGTTCCCTCGCTATTCCGCATATAACACGTACCATCGCTGCAGTCGCTCGACCACATTCACGACACCTCTGAAGATCTGTATGAACAATTGTATAATTGAGCAAAAGCAGCAGAGCACAAGAGCATACCAGAACACTGAAAAAGAGCAGGCCAACATCTCTGACCTGAATGGACATTTTGTTTGTTTAGCATTCAAGCTTACGCATACAGTTCTCAGCTATTGAAAGCATTCTTGCAGTAGGCTTTTTTTCTCCTCATCAAGTAGCAATTTCCTCTCTTTCATAATGCCGAAGTTAGTCACTATGGCCAACCTTTACCCAGTAGATGACCACTGCCTCTGCCACACCTCAGATATGAGGTCTTCATATAAGAGCTAGGCCTTCATTAACCAGTGTCCACAGCTGCACAGATAACTCGGGGCATCACGAGAAACCGAGAGGCAATTCAGTGCCACAAAGAGAGCTCTGGCTTCTTCTGCACCACAGGTTAAAAATGCAAAACGGGGAGGGCAGGGATGACTCAAGCGTAGGCAGCATGACCACAGTTTGCGCTACCCTATCATTTATTTAAACTCCTCTGAAGCACCGTTTACTCAAGCGTAGTTCTCATTGTGGAGCCTTTTCTCTGCTTTCCCTCACATTATTAAAATAATCAGACTTCACACTAATAAACTCAGCAAATAAAGTCATTATTTTGTTATTGCTCATAGGTAAAGTCTATTGCTACAGTGAACAGCCTCATCCACATCTGCTGCGCCTAGAAGGTGTCAGAAAGCTCAGACGTGACTTGTTATTAGACATCTTAAGATAGTTTTCTAATATGCTGATTATGCTGTATTTTTGGAGGGCCAACAGTCAGCTGCAATGTGAACACTTGCCGGTGGAGATTGACGTCTTATTTAAAACATATTCCTGGGATTTAAGTTATTTGATGAAAAGTGAAAGCTGTTACGCGCTAAGGAAAATAAGCGCTAAGAATCCTGCCACCATTTTGAAGAGGGCATCACTTAAGAAGGATAGCAGATGCCAGTCACACATCTCAAAAATACATCTGTGTCACCACTTCAGCTGAAAAAGTCTTTCCATTAATCATTTAAATCGCCATTGGTCAGAGCTCAACACATGCAGATTGAAACTCAGTACTGTCATATTAAAGAGCATGTGACACAGCCCAGGTTCAGCTTCTACTTTGACAGGTCATCTTATGAATGCTATGTCTCCAACTAGTGGGGGGAAAAAAAGGTTCTGCTCATACATTGGGGAAGCCAGCCACTCAACCAGCCTCTCAGGCCCATTAGACCAAGAAGAGGTACGTACCTATTTAAGACGTTTTAGGCCAGTTTTTAAGCAGGTTATCAGGACCGACTTTCTCACCTGCTTATCTCCAATAAGAAGGGCTTGTTTGCACACACTAGGAAATTGCAATTTTCTTAATTTGAGCAAGTCAGGAACAATATTGTATTGGTGAACAATACTTTCACTGCAGAATTCCACTTACAGTGCATTCCAAGTATTGCTGACTCCTCTAAGTAGAGAGCAGACCTTAATCCTGGCAAAACTATGAAATTAAAGCACTTGTGAAATCAAGAGATTTCTGCGCATTAGCAGAAGCTGTCCTCTTAAAGCTGAATGTAGCCCTGCTATGTTAAAAACACTGTTTACGCATTGATTTGCAGCTGGTATTTTCTCTATTTGGCCAATGTGATGAGAGTACTTTCTTTTACCTCTCCCCATGGAAGGCTTTTGTGTAGAAACGAGAGACAAATTGATCATTTAAATAATGAAGCTGCAAGCCACTTCAGAGAAGAAGTTCATCTCCCAATACTTTGCATTTTGAATGCACAGATGGGTGAAACAGGCTTCAAATTATTGCCAAATGAGCTTTAATCTCGAACCGGGTTCCACAGAACCGCTTTTCAAAATCAGAGCAGCCTGTGACACTTCTCAGTTTAACTACAGTGATAGGCCTATCCATATACTGTATATGCCTACCCACATAAACACGACAAACAGCACATCACCATTTGACTAAATTGAGATAAACGCTCAATGATAGCAGTTTTTTACTTTTTGTTTTCACCGTACAAGGGACTGTGCAGCCTATTTCCAGTGATTCTGCTCAACAATCAGAAGTGGAGGAGGTGAGTGAAATGTTAGGAAAAAGAACAATAAAACTAATACTTGATTAGTTGTTAGTGAGAGCTAAAAAAAAATTGTTAGCAACCACAAGTAAATGTTAGATAAGAAGAAAATGTTTGATTGCTGCATAGGTCAGCGTCAGCATATCTCAGGTGTATGAGATGATGAATGCTGTTTGTTTGTAAATTTCATGCGCAATCCTGTTCATGTGATTAACATAAGTAAACGGGCATGAACGAATACAGATAAGAAAAAAATATGAATGCAAAAATGTTCTTGGAAATGATATACAGTTCACAATCAAATGTGATCGTACAGTTGTTTTGTGAATGAGGCCCATTGTCTTTAATCCTAGCTCGCTTAAGACACCATGAGGGTAGGTCTACTTTGAATGTTTCCTTCTGTTGATCAAGTCAGGTCAGCATGACAATGTTTCCTTGCTGAGATCAAGGCAAAACTATGAACATAGGTTATGGCATAACCAATCGAATTTTAATGTATACAACATATTCCCAATAGCAAGTCTAGCTGACATTATTGGTGGCACGAAATCTTAAACAGCTCTGATATTACGACTAAATTCATTTTAAACATGTTTTCTTTTCATATTGGACATTTTTAGATGACAGATACATAAACATGATTATATATTAAACAAAAATCTGTTTTCTTCAGAATAAATAAATCTTTTATTTTTAGTTCACTGAAACACCTTTCCTTGAATTATCCTGGGATTTTACAGAATTGTTTTCACCACTGTTTTATAGTTATGTGTACATTTAAAACATTAGGATGTAGCCTACTAATTTGACAGGTCAAATGGCCTAAAAAATGTTATTTTCTTATTACATTCAAACAGTCGATACCAGTTCGAATGTACACGTGACAGAGATGTTGGAAGCTTAAAAATGCAAGCCTAATTTTAGCAAGCAGCTAGGTGAATGTAGTATGCTTTGAGGCAATTCATTAATCATCAATTGAAAGAACACGTGTGGTGTCCTTCGTTAAGCAGATATGTTGTTAAATTAACAGAAGAACCTTATTACTCAATGCCAAACACATTAGTAGCTGATGAAAACAATTTGAAATTGAACAGTGTTAATATAATGTAGCCTACCATTTCATTAATAATTACATATAGCACTTAAAATGCTATATTTTGTTGGTGCCTAAAATGCATGTGTACAAAGGGCATTCAATTCAACCCCATGACTATATCTCACCCCGCTTCTCTTATGTATTAGTGATGCACCCAAGTGTAAATGGGCATGGGTGTGCAGTTTTGGACTTAGGTTGTGCATGCGAATCCCAAATCTGAATACGCCCCTTACTGAGTGTGCCACTGTTTATAGATTATAATTTTCCCAAAACTATTAAATAAATAAATAAATAAATAAATAAATAAATAAATAAAAAAACCATTTATTAGAAATTCAAACAAAATTCTTACTCTGTACATCCCTGTAAGTCCCATAGTGAGCTGCAGGAGAATGAAGCCACAAATCCAATCAACTAACGGACAAGTCCATATGCTTCCGTCCAGCTTTACCTTGAGCCAATCAATAATCACTGCTCTCGAGCCCATTGTCTGCCAAAGGTTTCAGACAAGCTTCATATATGCGGGAAAGCACACCGGCATTTTTGAGGTGAAATGACAGGCAATTCTCACAGGTTGATACACACAGGTATGACGACATGCCTACGAGCAACAAAATTGTGTTAACTAGCCAAGACAGCAAGCAGCTTTCCTTGGAAGTACTACAAAAATTCGTAAAATAAAGCATCCCGAACTACTGTACCGCTAAATCGCTATTAGTATTCGGATGAATATTAATGAAAGCAAGTATAACAGACATGAGATCGATTTACTTTTCACTTTTGTACTTTTCCCATCAGCTGGTTAGCCAGTTAAAGCCACAGCTTAGAAGCAAGCTATAAGGATGCTCCCCGAGCAGATAGGCAGGCTCTGGCATTTGGGTCGGGTGAAGCAGAGGAACTAGACTCCGACCCTGCAGCGAGCGAATCCTGCTGTGCTTCATTAATTACACTCCTACGGAAAACAAGACAGGAACAGCGTGAAAAGTGGCCTGCGACACAGCGGTAAACATTAGCGAACAACGTAAAAAAAAATTTTAAAAAAAGAAAGAAAGAAAGAAAAGAAAAGGCGTTTCACAAACTAAGCGGCCCAAACACATATTTTATGTGGAATTTCAAAGCGCCCAGGGTGGATGTATCTCCAGTTTTTCTTTACTCTGCTGTTAAATACAATAACGACATGGCAACAGCATTCTCAATTGTATCTGAATTCTCATTGTTCTCTGATCGTCGCTGACAGGGGGAAAGTCTCTTGTCCTCCCTCTATCACTGTCTGTCCCTTCCTTATGTCTAGCTTGCTTTTTGTAGCCTGTATAAATTCACAGCTATTTTGATTCATCGGCAAAACACGATTTTTAACAAAAAGATGCAGCAATAACCAATTCTTTCCCATTCCAAGAACAGAAATGCGTCATGCTCCATGATGTATTTTTCTTTTATCAATGCCTGACTGTAAAGAGAAGAAAAGAAAAACGGTAACCCAGCTATTGTTACATGACCCACTCGGTCGAGAAAATTGTCAGCCCTCAGAAATAGTCACTCTGATAGGCAGTGAATGAAAGTGCACAGGGGGAAGTGAACATAAGATTAGGATCAATGCTCTTCTCTAGAAAAAAGGTGGGAGTGAAGGTGTCATAAAAGACAGGTTTAGACACACATCTCCACTGTCTAAACCAGTAGTTTTAATCCAGATTGATCCAGGGAACCCCACTTAGGCTCAAATGCATCTCGGGGACCCCCATCTTAACTTAAAAAGAGCACTGATCTTTTAAAAATTCCAAATCTATGTATAGTAATTGCATATGAAGTCTGGCCAGGCATCCCTTACAGTACTTCAAGAACCCCAGGGGTTTGCAAACCTCCTGTCGAAAACCCAGCGTCTAGGGTAATGATGCTTACAGTAATATGGAGCTAGAACTAATCAGATAAGCTAATAGGCAGAGTTATTGGTATGAGTTATGCTGGCTGCAAGCCCATAAGTGCCTTACAATTACTTAATGATATCAAGTTAAAGTTACCCAGCATTCTTGCATCCTTGTTTCCCAGGCATCTGTTGTTAGGAGCTAAAGCATAGCTAATGAGAGCATCTTGCCGCACATAAATAAATGATACTGAGGGTAATATGAAAATGAAACGTCTCTGGAGGTTGCAGGCTGATCAGCATATTCAGGACCTGGGATGAAATCAAACTCAGCCCTCTCCACTGCAGACAGGGGAAGCAGGGAAAGGGCATCCTCGAGCCGTTGAGACTGCACTCAAATTCCCACGAGTGACCCTGTGGTTTGCCTGCTGCTCATTGGCACGTCAAAGTTAATTTGACCTCTCACATTCTCCCTGTCTTAATGGATGCCATCAGCCATTTAAGATAAGCTGGAGCCAAACTTAATATTCATACAGTTCGGCACGGAGGATCGAGACACTGCCCTGAGGTCTCTCTTCACACAATGAAATATTAAGCAGAAGCATCTCCCTCCTTCCACAGGGCCTCGGCAGGACCCTTTTTGATGGGACCCACAGGCCAGGCCAGGCCAGGGCAGGACGAGAGAGAGAGGCTCATATTCAGCACTCGCGGTGTTGGCGAGGGCAAGGGCTAACTGTTCTGACAGGGCCACGTCTGGGTCAGGACTCCTCTCGCACGGCTCTCATTCCCGCTCTTTCTTCCTCTCGCTCGCTGTCTCACGGACATCGATTCCCCCTCTCTGAGGCTAAGCAGGAGCTCTCTGCAGTGCAGCGCCTTACCTCAGCGCTGTAATGAGGAGTGACAGGGCGAGTCAGTCGACTGCTGACTTAGTGGGACGCGCTGATGAAGCAACGACTGGGCCGCGTTTTAGTGAACGCGTCTGCGCAGCCACTCTGCAGCGGACACAAGCCACATTCTACCGCAGAAAAGGCTTACATCAGCAACCAGTTCACAATAATGCCACAGTTCGACCAGTTCGCGTGCACTGAAAATGAAACAGAATGGACGGAACTACATTTTCACAACATAACATAAATGGTTACCCAGTTCACTAAGTTGCATGCCATACTTTTGAGATGGGCTGGTGGGAGAAGGAGTCCATATTTTGATAAACTTGTTCCAGAACTACAATATTTGAATAGACAATACAAGGCTGAAGGTAATTAGACTAAATATTCTATATTGGAAATACCACAACTTCTTTCTTTTTTCCCCCTCTATCAGGGAGCTACCCTAAATGGCAGGCATCATAATTTGTGATCTGTGCAGAAACCTACCAAATGGGTTGCCAAAACATCAAATCTTTGAGTTTGCATTCAAAATATTTTGAATTTGCCAATGATTCTTTTCTTGTATGTCATTTTATGGCCAAAACAATTGGCCGAAAGCTGTACGTCAGTAGTCGGCAAGTGCGCCTTGTCTTATGAATGTTCAGAATGTGGCCTGGCCACCTTCCTAAATAAATAAATAAATATTACTTTTTATATAAGACAATATTCTGCCATTTGCCAAGAATTAGTTGTTTTTATTATTTTGTCTGTTTCTTATATACAAGGATGAATTTTAGTGTACAAGTACAGCCTTTCATACCAGAAATAAGCATATTCTGTGTCCCTTCCTGTTTCAGTTCTTTGATAATCAGTTTTTTTTTCTCTATGATGCAACTTTACTAGCACTGAGGGTAGCTTGATGACTCGAATCCTGAAAGGCTTCCTTCATGACACCTTTACCAAAGCTTTCCAAATAAAAGCCGATTTCTCACAATTTTCGTTGAGAATCATTTCTGTTTTCATTTGTATTTTCACTAGCATCCAATCAAGTCTCATTACAATCCCAATTCGCCTTGTTCAATGTGTCTGTCTGTCTGTCTGTGTGTGTGTCTCCCAGGTGCTTTATAATGGGAGCCAAAGCCTTCTCTAATTAGTGCATGCCATTGAATGTTAGGTGGCAGCTAACCCCCTTCATTAATATTTGTTCAATTAATGACCCAGTGGGAGGGAGAGGCACTTGGAGCTTGACCAAGAACTCAGAATTGATCAAGCCGCTGGTGTGATTTTCACCAGCAACAGGACAATGCAGTTTTAGTGCTAAATTGATTGGCCCTACCGTACCCCTATAACCTGTTGGGCTACAGTGCAATGCTGGGGAACAGGAGGAAGAGAAAAAACATTCCAAATGCCCACATTTCTAAAGTGAAATCAAATCCCATAGCCATTCCGATTTTCAAAGAAATAAGCAGCCTCCTCCAAAAAACCGTAGGGGAACAGTGCCCGTCAAATCCTGCCTGTCCCTGTTAATGAACTCTGGGGACCCAGAGTGGATAAATCTCCCAGTCTGAGCTCTGTGGCCAGCCACAGCATTCTGCTTACACTGCACCTGTCTCTGTGAAGTACACACTTCTTGGCAGGTAGCTACTATCCACTGGAGAGGAAAGTGGGGTTTGATTCCCTGCTTGCTTTAACAGACCTAAGCTCAGATCCTGCACAGCTTTTAGATTTAGGCAAAAAATAAAAATTTAAATAGAAATCTCAGTGATGTAAACTAATGAATGCAGTCACAGCTACTTTCTGTAACTTGGACTTAGAAAAGTGGAATGCAATCAAAATGCAGCTTCTAAGTATAGTATGTTTTTAAAATTGCATACTGAAATGAAGTCTGAACTGTGAAATATATGAATATGATTATACCATTGTACTGTTTTGAATAAGAATATTATTTCTACAGTTCATCAAAGTAAAATATAAATTAAGTGCCGATAACAAGAGAATGCTAGAGCACATCTGCATATAGAAAACTCGACAACAAGAGCTAAACACCACATCAATTTTACTAAAGAGAGTGTATATTATGACGTGCTCCAAGTCATTACATTAGCAGTGTTGGGAGGGGTTTCCTTTGAAATTTCTGAATTACTCTATTCAGAAACAAATTACTGTATTCTGCTGCATTACTAAAATCCAGGTACCCAATGCTTATGGAATGCATTCCCCTTGTAAACAATGCAGCAAATGAGATTTAAATAGAAACCAGAACATTTTAAATGATGCACAACTATTTTACATATTATTCAGAGCTCTCCACTAAATGAACAATATTATAATTTCATTATGTACCACCCAATAAAACATGGTGGGGGGGTGACATCGAGCAGGAAAATCACCCATTTACTTAGCCAGCTTTTACATTCATTCTGAATGGATTCTAAATATTTTATACATTTGCAATGTATATCTTGGTTTCAGTTCCTTAGAACAACTGGACAAATTATTTTGAAACCATAACAGAAAAGCTTAGATCAGAGCTGCTAGGACCTAATAATGAAATCACAGCACAGCACAAACATGGTAACTCTTTTGATTGAAAAAATGTGCTTGGTAATACACCTTTTACAATATTTCTAAAATATATCTTTAATGAAAATTTCAATTATGAAACAGTAGCCATTTCAAGTTCAGAGAGCTTTCACAATATCATTTACAAAAATCATCATCATACCATTAAAATATTATTCGCGGTGTCATATAATTTATTATACGCAAATGCTATGAAAATGGCTATTTTTAAATTCAAAATTGTATGTGAGCACAAATTGAAAACCTACCCCAAAAGCATGTGTGTGTGTATATACAGACACACACGCACACACACACACTCCACAATGTAGGTCAAGATTAGCACTTTCATGAAATACTTACAAATAAAGGCTGATGATATTGGCAAAGAGAAGTTACCATGAATGGAGTAGAATATAGTATAAAGAGGAAGAGATGTGTGACAGTTAAAAAAAAAAGAAAAATGTGACAGTTTAGCCGTTCAGATTAGGCATACTTATGCCACACACATTTCAATGTTATAATACAGTGACCACATTAATTCCCAAACCTGCTCAATATAATAAATCTAGCAACAGCACCATTATCATTCACCGAGTTCTTACAAAAAGCATGCGGTGGTCCATGCTTTCAATACACTTAACTTCATATCTTATCACTAAAGACTGCGTGATTCCTTATGTGAAAGCATCGGATGTCTAATGGGATCGGCCTTGGCCGTGATATTGAATATAAGCACAAAGGCCTGTGTGCCCACAGAAAATCAGACTGGAAACACAAACATGGTTGTTAAGTGTACAGTGACGCCATGTGCTCTGAGCTGAGCCTGAGCAACGTCTGCATCGTCATAATGCTGGAATTACGAACCTTCCCGACCAATGGGAAATGGCATCCAAACACATTAAAAATCTCTCTACATAGTGTGGCTGGATCTCCCAAGATTTCCAAGTGAACTATGGATAACCATCCAGGAAAAAGAACAAACACATTGTGACACAGACTAATATTTCTTTTTAAAAACCAAGCGTTGTGCTTAGGCCGATTCTGGCTGTGTTCAGTTTTGACGTTTAGCAGAGGCAGAGGGTATTCCCACTCTCGTGATCACCCACTAGAAATCTCATAATGAAGAGAGAGGAAGGGAAGACAAGATGTGGGGTGGGGGGGGGAGAAGAGGAGGAGGAGGAGGAGGAGGAGGAGGAGGGAAAAGGCACGCAGAAAGAAGTACTAACCTTAGGCACAGAAAACTGACAGGCAGAGGTTGTCAGTCACCTAGCAACAAGTTTCCAATCTCCCGCTGTGCTTCTTTAATTCAACAAATCTGCTCAGGATGTATGGCCGCCCTCCTGACAAAGCACATTATGCGCGGGACCTAAGGACGGAGGCCTGGGCTGTACACACCACTCGGCAGCCTATTGACCGCTGCGCCTTTCTCCCGGCCCACAAAGGAGCGGGGGACAAAGCGCTGAAAAGGGGGGCAGGCCCGGCAGAGAAAACATTTGCTTGTAATTGTGATTGACTGCATAATGAAAATTATGTTCTTTTTAAATTTGGGCTTGTTAAGGCTATACTTTTGTCACCTGGCAATCAGAAAGCGTTCCCGCTGCGAAGAGGGGCAAATATTGAACGTACTCAAAAAAAAAAAAAACCCCTCTGCCTGTTTTTTTGAGTGTTCAACGAAAAAAAAAAGAGAGAGAAAATATGCACACGCACCGTAGATGACAAGATAGGACGTTAAATGAAACTTTTGGGGTGGTTTGTGTGCTCGCGAGCATGTGTGTGTGTTTAGAAGAGGGGCGGAGAATTGGTTTGTTTGAGAGGTCAAAAATGAACAGTGACAGACATTCAGCTCTCAGCAATTCAGATGGGGGAGATCTGTGGTATTCAGAAGCATTCCTCATAATATTCAGCATAAACAAATCATTAGCCGGGGTGTAGTCAGTGCTAGGCTACAATCTCAATAGACACATTCAGACCCAGAGGTGATTTTGTCTTACATCCTCCAGTTTCCTGTTTTATTCACCTCAACTCTAAATGCATTCCATTTCTCTTTGGTCCCCTCTCCAGTCTCCTTCAGAGTGATTTGGCAGGGAGTATATCATAGCTATAACAAGAATGTAGAGAAATCCCAAATAAATCTTATTTCTTCTGTTATATGAAAAGTGCCATTTGCCAATGGTAAAATGTGATTGGTCGACAGAAAGATGTGACCCTCTGATCTGTTCATCAAAAAACAGGCCATTTCTATGGAAACATGAAAAATCTGCATCAATGTAATAACATCACACGTACATTTATTTGTTACATGCTTAAACCATAAATTAACCATAAAAAGGTATTGGGACAGTAACACAATTTTTTTGGTTTGCCTCTGTACTCCAGCACAATGGATTTGAAATAAAACAATGAATATGAGGTTAGTGCAGACTGTCTGTTTTAATTTGAGGGTATTTTCATATTGGGCGATCCATGTAGGAATTACAACCCTTTCTATACATTGCCGTGTCTCCCCCCCCCCCATTTTAGGGGAGCAAAAGCAATTGGACAAATTAGCATAATCTCATATAGTCATTGTATTTAGTATTTGGTTGGAAATCCTCTCCATTCAATGACTGTCTCAAGTCTGTGACCAATAGACATCACCAGACGCTGGGGATCTTCCCTGGTGATCCTCTGCTAGGCCTGTACTGCAGCCACCTCCAGTCCCTGTTTGATTCTGCGGCATTTAGCCTTCAGTCCTGTCTTCAGCAAGTCAAACGCATGTTCAATTGGATTCAGGACAGGTGATTGACTTGGCCAGTCAAGAACATTTCACTTTTTTGCCTGGAAAAACTCTTTGATTGCTTTAGCAGTACGTTCAAGGACAAGGTGCTACAAGGTCAAGCACTATCCAATGAGTTTTGAGGCATTTGTTTGCATCTGAGCAGATGTTTCTCTACGCTTAACGACTCATCTTCCAGCTGCAATCAGCAGTCACATCATCAATAAAAACAACTGAGCCAGTTCCAGTGGCAGCCATACATGCCCAAGCCATAATTGTACCTCTACTATGTTGCAGAGATGAGGCAGAGTGCTTTGGATCATGAGCAGTTCCTTTCTTCACACATTCCCCATTCCATCACTTTGGTAGAAATTAATATTAGTCTCATCTGTCCATAAGACTTTGTTCCAAAACTCTAGTTTTTTCAATATACTTTCTAGGAATCTCTAACCTGGCCTTTACCAGTGGTTGGCATCATGTGGCGAACTCACTACGGTTATGCTGGAGTAGTTTCTTTATGGTAGTCTTTGCCACGTCTAGTCCTACATCCTGAAGAGTGTTCTTGCTCTGACAGTTGAAAACGTGTTTTTCTTTAAAACTGAAAGTATTCTTTGGTCATCCACTATAGCGGTCCTTCATGGTGTCAGGTCGTTTACTATTGCTGAGCTCACCAATGTGTTCTTGCTTCTGAACAATATAATCTGTGTATAAAAACGGCAGTAATTCCTACATGGAACACCCAATATGGACGTAAGTACCCTCAAATGAAAAGCTGAGGGTCTGCCTCAGATTTATTTTTATTTCAAATCCAATGTGCTGGAGCGCAGAACCAAAACAACAAAAATTGTTTCACTGTCCCAGTACTTTTGCATTTAACTGTACGTTTTGCATTTTGCATTTAACTGTACGTTTTGCATTTAACTGTACGTTTCCTGTGCAAGCTATTGATCAAGTTAATTGCTTGGATTGGATTTTGAAAACACAGCTGTATGCAAGGCTTTAAGAGTTAGTTACATGGGAAATCATTATTCTGAATTCTGTCATTTTACGTTGCTGACCCTGTACTCTGAAATGCAAACATTTTTCCACACCTTCCTACCACAAGATTAGATGAGATATGGTACCTGTATATGCACCTGGAAACACATCATCAATTTTGTCCAGTAGTCTTATCAAACTATGCTTCAAAACCCAAACACTGCAATATTGTAACCTCCATTTTCAAGTCTGTAATTCATATGGCAGAAAATACTGAATTTTTTTGAAGGAGCATAAAAATAAAAATAATTAAATTGCTGACAGTTCTGCACTTTATCTAGTTCTTTTGAATTAAAATGTTATTACCCCTAAATAAATTTCACATTGTGAGCATTCAGCACAGCATCACCTGATTAGTAAATTGACCAGGAATTTTAACATTATAAAATCAAGATGGAAGATATAATTGAGAAATATTGCAAGACTGCGGCAAATATGTGGATCCTGCTATAACACACTCAAGGCCAGCATTTCAAGTCACACAGGTCTTTAAGCTGAACATAAAGTTGCCATTTTTCCTTGCATGATTAACATATTTTTCTACAGCGCTGCTCTGCTGAACCATATATAAAATAAATGAAAACTTCCCTTGAGTGGCTTACCTCTTCACAAGCAACAATGGTTTAATGGAGGAAAACCTATATGTTTAAACAGTTTCAATCAATGCCTTGCTCATATACAAGTCACAAAAGGCTTTGTGTTGACAGCTTTGTAATGTTGCAAGTTGTAATGAGTTTCCACCTCATTGTTCAGGGCCTATTTCACGTGCTTTAAGCAAGCAATGAGTGTAATTGCTGTCTCCAGATGTTTTCAAAATCTCTTTCAAAATCAAGACTCCAAGCCGAGACCAATTAAAGAGATTATGTCTCGAGCCCAGAGGAAAACTAAAGTGTTGTATATGAATGCAGTGATTGCATTTGACAAGGTCACCAGACACCATACAACAGTGCACGACCTTAACAGAAAATCTCTTTTAGTGCTCAAATGCCTATTAGACTAATATTGCTTTCTTACTATCCTTACCTTACTTCATACTTACTTATTGAACATTTTCTATAGTTTATCCTGCCATGCCACGCGCAACGCGTTGCTTGCCTTTTTGAAAATACAAAATTCAGGGCGGGGTCATGTTGAAATACAAGTTTGAATAAAACTGTTCATACCAGGCACATCGACCTTCCTCTTCTGGTGCGAACTAGAGTTCACGTTTTTTGATCAACGAGTAGTTGTATATTTTCCAGTTCAATAGTGAACGTATCAACTGGTATTTACAACAAAAACAAACAAACAAACAAACAAACAAACAAACAAATAAATAAATAAATAAATAAATAAATAAATAAATAAAATAAAACAATAATAAAAAAGAACACATTTCAACTGTTATTGTGCCGTCATCAAAGCCAAAGTTATTAAGCACCTGCTCCGGGAATGGTAATTATATTATTAGCGTTGCTTTAGGGAAGCAACAAAGTATCAAGGTTGGGCGATGCAAAGCGTTCAATCCATCCGGTGGTGTGATGTTATGAACTTTGAAGTCGTGAACTTTTATGTCTTAAACATTTTCGGTTATTTAAAGTTTAAGTGCAAAACGTTCCAAAACTAACATTAAAGCTAACATAAAATAATTAACCCGTCTCTTTCAGACAGCACGGCCAGGCTATTTTGCTCATAAGCGTGTGCGACGTAGGCTAGGCTACGCGACGTAACCTATTCTGACGAGCTTTTTTGTGCAAACAGAACGTGACATGAGGCAGGTAGCCTGTGAAAACAACTGGATAGCCCAGATTTAAGTGTCGTGAACAAAGCGGTGTTTTAATAAGCACAGTTTCCAAGAAATTCTCCGTGAGAGACAAGTGGTTGTTTTCGGTCTGCACTGCATATTTACTTTGCCTCATTTTTTTTTGCTAGGCCTACAGAAAAATTTAATTGCCAATTTGCATAAAAATAATTAGCATTAATATGCTGTCTTTTTCACCACTGGTAAACACACAGAGAAGTCGTGGCTGACTTCAACCCTGACAGGATTTGCTGGGTCACAGGCCTACAGCAGTCGCTCATGCCTTACCGCAGGGATCCCTAGAATGCTTAAGGTAGGGTAACGTGCAGTTCAAGTCCATCGAAGGTGTCCAATGAAACCAAGTCACTCAATGCTATTATCTTTCAATGGGTCTGGGTGACGTTATGAAAACATGCTGAAACCAAAGATGGAAACCCCCCGGTTAACGGACTGTTTTTGTGGCCAGGCGTTTGGAAAAATCAAACCTGAAAGCTATTTCCGTATCTGTGCCCAGGTCAGACTTTGCCACAATTACCTCAACACCTGTGAGTTAGCGAGAAGGCCGAAAGGCCTGCACTACTGTGGACAATAATTTGTAGCCTATTTCTGTAGCCTACGCAGTTGCATTAACGCCAGACCCACTGTGGACAATTTATTGTCCTGTCATATGTGCGTTCATAAAGCCTGGATTGGCATAGGTGTAGGCTACTTGTGAAATATTCTCATGTTGTAGCCTACCATAAATATATAGCCTGCTAGTAACGTTTCTTTAAACATACAAAATCAGTGGGGTGTTGTCTGTGCGTAACCTACAAATTCACTATAGCGCATAATTAAAATATATATGGCTAGCCTACATTTCGATTGTCCAAATGGACTCACAGAATCCGGGATAAATAGTCCACAAAGTGTGCCAGAATTTTATGTCTGTTCTGGAAATCCCGTGTAGCCTACGTCTCATTCAGAGGAACTTTAAATACTCCGGTAAATCATTATACCTACGTATTGCTTTATAAAATAGATTATGACTTACGGGCGAGGAGTAGGCCTAGCCATAAATAGGTTTTCGCTTGGCTGCATAATTACATTTTAGCCAGAGCAATACAAAGAAATATCTTTTTTTAATAGTAGGCTTCATTGTTTTAACTATCACAGATATGTAGCCTAGTCGATAGATTTGCCAAATTCAGAGGGTTTATTCCATTGCAATTTGCGTGGCTGTCGGATGAGCATTACTACGGTTTTAATCAGCTAACAGGATAGTAAAATGATCGTGTAGTTTTCAATATAAACTGTACACCGACAAAACAAATTTAGGATTCGATTAAGCTATTACAATGTGTTACGCAGTGAGTATTTTGCAGCTAATTAGGCTGCTATTATTATACCGACGACTGTTTGCATGTTCGTTTTTTAATTAATCGCTTATTTTAAAAATGGTTTTCAAATAAGAGGATATACGCCGTCATTCCAAATATATTTCGTCGCCATTATGCAACAGAATCAGCAATTAGTCCATGCGCATGTGCCATAATGGCATCTGAAAGTTGTTTGCGACAGATTTGCTACGAACTTTTTGTAGACAAATAGGCAACATTTAAACGACACTGATTTCTTCTTTAACAATTCTGTTTGCTACGCGAAAGTCGCCTAATCCTAGTTTTAAATCGTAACCCTAGAAGGGATCGCTTTTTTATCGGGCTAAGCGCACTAATGCTGCGGTTTTGGGGAGTTTTTGAATTAATCAACACGTTTCTTAAGTGCTGAATCCAATAAAATATATCTAAGTCTCCAATAGTGAAACAGAATAGCTTTCTCAAAGTAGAAAATTACTATGACATTTTCAAAAACTTAATTTAAAATTGTTTTTACTGAAAATGTTAAAGAATATTAATGATTTACTTACCTCAGTCGCCTTATAGTATTCATTATACAGTATCGCATAAAATATGGGAAAGGAAACGTGCTTGCTTCCATCGAAGCAACCTTTTTTGTCCGTTTTAACGTTAATTGCAAGCGGTTGAACTGAGAGTCGTAAATCAAGCACTATCGAGTAGAGAAATGTCTATATAACTCATAATTAAGGGACCTTGTATTGTTGGCAACAGAGGCGGGTTAGACCACCCAAGTAACCATTTCCTCCGAGGTTTCTTGAAACAGACAATGAGGGACAACTTGAGGCTTGCCACGCTCTGAAGAACATGAATGAAAACTTTTAGAGGAACTTCCCCCCCCCCAGAAAACTTGTCAAGAAAGAGAATGTGTACTAGGCATACCATCAACCTTTCTTAAGTTGTATTTTCCAGTAATGGTTCCAGGAAACATTATGTTCAATGTCCTTTAAATTTGTAAAAATTTACAGATAGAAAAACCTCCGTTAAAGATGACTTCAGAAAGCTACCCTCATAAACGTTTTTTAAAAACACGCACTTGAATATAGAGTCCGCACATAAAAGAAAGTTCTACAAGAATAGAAATTTTCACCTGTTTTTTTAAATAGTTAAGCAGTTATTCAAATCAACAGACATGCAAGACTTCGGCCAGACTGACTACCACATTTGTTTAGGTAAATGGTGTTTAAGCTATATAATTAAGCTATTGGGGGGTTTCCTATTTACAAATAGGACAGTTCATGGAGTGTTTAATATCCATGTTTCTACATGCTGCTGTTGTTATTTGTATTACTTTTTTATTAATTATTTGTATTACTTTTTTATTATTTGGTGAACATTAGATTTTGCTTAGTATGAATAGTATAGCCTGATAAGTCATGCCTGTCCTAATGTATGCACAGGTGCATTGACCTAGTATTAGAGTGTCCCTTCTGAAAATCTTTACCAAAAATAGGTATAATAGCCAGAGCACATGAATAACACAGCTACGGGGTGATATAATGCATGCAGCAAAAGCAGGCTGTGAAGGCATTTTTGATTCACTTAATTTTTCTCAATGGCATCCTGCCATTATTAATTCCAGAAGATCAACCTGGTGGAATGTGAATGATAAAGAATCTGTAAGTTGCCATGAAAGTCATTACACAGGGAAAGCTCTCTGAATTCTGTTGCAAGCGATGAATAGTTATTTAGGCACAATGCAAAACATAGTAACCTGTCCTATGCAAAGCATGCCTTAGGTGCAAAAGCATACACTTCAGAAGAAAAATATTGTATAAAATCTACTTCTACAACCCTCCCATAGTACAGTAAGTTTATTTGTAAACATACAACACAGGCAGGATGAAGATCCTTGTGAATGATATCCACTTGTGCAAAAACAAGTTTTATCATGGGCTCACGATAATGCATTATAGTAGCATGCTGACATTTTTTGTCCATTTAGGCAAAACATAATTTTTCTTGCTAGAGGACAACAAACTGTCTATTTGATTAATATCTATTACCTGTTACTGTTAGTACTGACTACAGTAAGAATCTCTATATTAGTGAGCTATAGATATTTGTATTTATCTAAAATGATCGAATACAGACTGCAGGCATAGCCTTGTTCTGTTACTACATTTAGCCAGCCAGCTATCTTGCACATAGATGTTGCACACAGTTACATTAACTGGGTGCCTTGATAATAAGGATCCCAACATGATTCTATTTAAGGTTAAGGTTGTACGTAAAATGAATTTGAAATCGAATCAAAGGCCCACAAGGACGCGAAGGCTCTTTATGACACTTAAAGCAGCAGTCTGTTATTAATTTCTTTGTTGGGTCAACTTATATTTTTTCTTCAGTATCCGATATTCTATATTGCTAGTCTTCATGGAAACAAAAATAGAATGGATTTTAAAACCTGTCGTTTGTTCGAGAGGGACTGTTTCTGTCAATAAACCAACCTCTAAAAGATATTGTGTTGTTTATTTTGAATAAAAGTTTTTTTGGGCAAATAAGCTACAATCTCTTTTCCCACTTTGTAAAGGTTACTGTAGATATTGTACATGGGTGGTAACTAATGCAAATATCTGATATTTGGTGGATAACAGAAATAGGACCTTAGTTACCATAATAACAGCCTCTACAAACTCTGAAGGATAATGCTGTTGTCTAAAATGTACAGTAGTGTCAGGTATATCAGACCTGCATTGAACACAGTATACATGGCAGATTGTAAAAAATAAAATAAAGTAGTTGAGATTAAAATCCCCTTTGTTAAAGTCCTTACAAAACCAAAAAAAAGTTTACATGTAAAATTCAACAATACAATTAGAGTACCAACAATAGACTCATCTTAAGTATTACACAAAATTTTTAGTGCACTCATGAATCAGTCATTGACAGGTTAATATCTAACAAAAAAAGCAGGCATTACATTTATTTTTCTTGCTTTGAAATGATTATTAAAGGAAATTTACAGTTTCTCTGAAGCCAAAATATGCATCTAAAAAGTATACTTGACTTAAAAAAAATACTGGATACTGTGAGGTGCTGCTGTTGTGAATATCAATATGATATATATTATATGAATAAAGATTAGGCTACAGTTCTTCTTTCAGAGTGCAATAGCAGTGTCCAACAAAAGAGGGTCTCATCTGTGTTTGGAATGAATTTCACTAAGAAAGAAAGATGTGGCATTCAAAATAAAAGGCAACCCTAAATTCAAGTTTAGAATAAGGCATCAAGGGCTTTCAGCAAAAAGCCATGTTTGGTGGAAAATCCTTTTGAAAACAGAGAAGCTATTTATATAATACGACATACTATATTACAAAATATGAATTGTGAAGTAATAAGGAGAATCTTCTAAGTCAATGGAAAATATCAGTTTTACATGAGAGTCACTTAAAGGTCATGTGCACTTCTTAATTATAATTCACACTTTTCTATTATAAATGCTCTATTTTGAATGACAAAAAGGCATTTGATTATAAAGTGGAAAGCATGCAACATATCAATATCAAAGAGCTCCAGCCCAGAAATCTTTCACAATTATTTCCATGGTAACACGTTGACACAAATCCTTCTTAACCATATTTCACATGAAAACATGCATGCTGTGTATTTATTCAGGTTAGTGGAGAAGTAAATTCACATTTGTCTCATTGGTTGTTCTGTCAAAGTTCCTCAGTCTGAAATTGTTGCATTGTTCACATTTCATCAGAGCAGTTTTGGATTCTGAAGTGATGGAATCATTGATCAACAATCTTACCAATGTTACGACTGCATTAATTTTATTTCCTTTGCCAGTTGAGAATTTCAGTGAAGACGAAGAATAACACATTCTGAGTACATATACAGACAAGTGTTTTCCTGTCTTTAACAAGTGACCCACTCCTCGCTTCAAATTTAAAACGGAAATGTTCCTGTTGAGTCACTGAATGTCCCATTGAACAGGCCTTTGTTCTCAGTTCCTATGGCTTTTTAACCCACATCCTGGTGCTGGAAGGTGTTCTTTATTTGTCTCCTAGGCCTGGGTTTGTTCTGTAACTGGTTATGTCAAAGTTGAGAAAATGCACAATCAGTAGACCAAGTAGCCTTCCTCAAATTTGGGAGCTGGGGCTTTTCAGCAGTTTCTTCAGTCTATACATTATGGTATTTACACATCTTCACCAAAAATGTTTGGCTGAATTATGACAAACACTTTTCAGTTAAATTATGATATTTGCATTTTATATGAATACGTCAAGCAGTTTCTGAAAAGTCTGACCACCCCCCACCCCTTCACATACATACACAAACACACAAACACACACACACACACGCACGCACGCACGCACGCACGCAAACACACACACAGCTTAACAGATAAAAAGTGGGATGTGTCCCCAAACAAGCATTTCTGCAATAACAGGTTACATAAGTTCTATGGGTGATTATCATCATCACTCTCAGTCAGCGCAAATCTCAAACTGATGTGGTCTAGCCTGACTCCAGGTAAGTTGGGCTGTTTTGTGACCCATACTTAATCAATTCAGTTTTGTCAGGAAGCTCCTTTTTTCATATGATTGGCAGTGTGCACAATTCCAAGTTAAATAATTAAGTAAGAACTGACAGACAACTTGGCCTCAAGTTGAATAAAAGTAGTAAACAGTTGAACCAAAATAAGCTATGTTGACTGGGTACTATACCAATACATTGTGGTTTTGTGCTTGGCTGTCATTCACCGATGAAGTCCACATTGGTGAGGCTGTTGGATTTGTAAATGGAAATGGACTGCATTTATATAGCACTTTTATCCAAAGCGCTTTACAATTGATGCCTCTCATTCACCAGAGCAGTTAGGGGTTAGGTGTTTTGCTCAGGGACAGTTCAACACGCCCAGGTCGAGGATCGAACCGGCAACCCTCCGACTGCCAGACAACCGCTCTTACCTCCTGACCTATGTTGCCCCACCTGGGGTTGAGTGGATTTAAACCGGCCCAGGTTAGGTCAAAAAGGAAAATTGACATCTTTTTTAATTTGCCATTCAACCCAGGGCTGAGCATCTCCAATTCCCCCTAGAATTCGGAATGGCCAGTTGTCTGCAACCACAGCCACGTTCATGCTGTGAACCACACTGCCGATTTGGGAGATAACTGTCCACGGTTATCCTCCAAAATCACATGATGTCACCGACTGCTTATTTTCACACTGCAGACTACAGCTAAGCTCACACAGAGTGGAGTCAGAGGAAGACCTTCCATCTGCAGCTTTCGCATGCAGTCACAGGCACCCAGTCAGCTTAGATATTTAGCTATCAATGCGGAGCCCGAAACGACGGAACCCTCCCGTATTCAGGGCGAGGTAATCACCAGTTTTGTGTGACCCTATGGAGCTACTGGCCGCAGTCAGCACTGACATGGTCCAGATTTGAGGCTGTGAGGCTAATCACAGTGTGGTGCTTTAACTGAGTGGAAACTTGACATCTTTGGGTGTCAGCAGAGCAGGTAAATACTGTATCTGTAGTATTTGCCTGAAAAGCAGACAGTGCATACAAATGTGTTCAAAGTTCACTAACTTATCCACTGATAATAAAATATGTGCCATTTGAGAGAGACTGCAGGAGACAGAGAATGTGTAACAGAAAGCAATTAAGAAAAGTAGCACATCTTTTCATTTGGATTTTATTTGAATAGTGACCGCATGTGTTGAGAAGACTGCAACATCACACAGAAAATGAATCTTTTGTTTATGGTTCTTAAAAGATGCTTTTCTGAGGACATCGCTGGACATCTTTGACAAAAATTCCCTCAGCTAATACACTACATTAAAATTAATTCTTAGAGCAACAGCACTTTTATTAAAGATTACATTAAAGTACTGTTCTGAGCAGTAATCAAATGCCTAACTTAGATTTCACAAATATGCAAAACAGTACAGGGACTGAGAAAAGGGCTGGCCTGGGGCACTTTGTGAACACTGGATTTTACCCCCATAGTATTCGATGCAATGTAAATACATGCCCCGAATATGTCCCAAGAGAACACTTAGATACAGTACATTTTAATACAGGAACCTGTTAGACCTTTAGGTGCTCCCCGTGGACTGTGGTAATGTCATACGACAGTAAGGTGTAGTTTGAGTCCCTATTTGTAGTCTGAGATTGCTGAGAGGGATGTTTTAATGTCACAACAGTAATGCACATCTCTCATTAGCACCATGAATTCATTTGGAATCCTTTTTAGAAGAAAGGTTGTTGTACTGAAGCTGTCCCGCCAGTTCGTTTTGCTCTCCGCTGGATGAAAGTTAAGCTCTGTAGGTATTCTTCAGTCTGTTCCCCACCTCTACCAAAATTCATAATAGCTTTCATTTATTTAGCCATTTTTAAATGTCACATACTTTTTCCTTCATCCTGAAAAGGCACAACCCAAGTGGTGCAGTATACTATACCTGTCCTACAACGGCTCATTGTCAAACTGAGCAGAGGGCCGCCTGGCTCCTCTGTACCCTATAGTCTGGAACCTACAGTTACTTTCAAGTTTTTTAAATTTTTTATTTCCTTTTTGCACAAAATACACTAATTGTTTTGTATGTATATGGATACAGCTATGGATATATGCTGGATCATGGACCATTGGAAGTTGGGTTAGAGAAAAATTAGTCTGTGGGCAGTTCTGAAGTCCTAACTTTGGGATTAGGTACACAATTTATTTACAGCTGCCAACATGAGGAAAATGGTTGAGAATATGTTTACAGTGTATCTAATTCAAATGGAGTAGAATGGAAATTCCCTGCTTTAAATGCCAAAACCGCAGTAACAGCATGGACAACTGTGGGCAGGCAGACCGGTGGGAAGTGAGGGGCCAGAGTAGAGTACCTGTGGTACAAAAACGGAAAAGTGGTGCCCTCCAGGGTGCCCTCTATAGGTACTTCACCACATAATGAGAACAGCAATACGCAGCAAAATTCAAATATTACACAAATTATGAATCATGTCACGTTCCATTGTGTTAATGTTATTTTGCCCTATTTTCCATACGAACACAATGCAGCGTTTTTAATTTCGCTTAATATCAGCCCAGCCCTAGCAAGTGTGTTTCCATAGTTTCCATAGTTACAGCTGATTGGAGCAATGGCTGTTATAGGGGGATAGTTTTGAATGAAAATTATATTAAATGTAATTTTTGAAGAATAGTCAGGTAATAAGCACATGTGCAACCTCTGGAGCCCTAATTTTGCTTTACAAGCTGCTATGGAGATATGTGAAGTGTATTTTCATTATTTAAACCACAAACTCCTGAATGTCCCTATACCAGCCATTTTAAATCTGGCACATTCTAAGTAACTAAAATATCCATCATTGCAAACAGAAACTGCCTGGGTCAATTTTTAACACATGCCAATACTGAAATAATTTTTTTTTTTCTAAAAACCCAGAAATTGACCTGTACATTTAAGTAGACTATTCATTTAATAGAATATTTCCATTAATCAAAATAAATAAAATACAATTAGTAAGGCTGAGAACGAAGCTGACTAACTACTTAAATAAAACTGAATGTCTAAAAAAAATCACTATTTTCTTGGCCTTTTGTGATTTTGATGCTGCTGGTTCCCAAAATTGCCAGACCCCTGACACCTGCAGTAATAATGCTTAAGACTGCATTTAACAGCACCAGAATCATACAGATGCCAGCAGTATTAATTGGGGCTATCATCATTTGCCACCATTGTGTAGCGTATTGCTCAAACCCATTCTAGAGATGCATTTATACCTGAGATGCGGCAGTTATATTTATTTACTGAAGAAGTGCTTAATGGTCTGAATTGGGGAGAGGGGAATCTGAATTGGAACAGAGAGGTGATAGGATCAGTCAGGAAAAAGATACTTTATGTACTTATCAGGGAATGTTGGTCTTGGATCATAAATGCCTTTCTTGTGTTCATAAACATTACAAGCTACCTTACTCTAAAATGATGTATGTTGTATCTGTTAGAGTACATCCATAGTATATCCAAAAATATCTGTACCCTCATAAGATGTCTTGGGAAAATAGGCTAGGCTATGGATATATGTGTGTGTCTGCGCCTGTGTGTGTGTGTGTGTGTGTGTGTGTGTTTGTGTGTGTGAAGAACTCAAATGACTGATGGCCATTTCCAAGTATCTACCTCATTGTCTACCATACAATACATTTAGCCTTTCGTCTCCTTAAATGCCATAATTCCCATGTGTGGTATTAACAACATAGCTAATTAAACTGCTCCCTCTTGCAACGAGCAAATCACTGTCCATCAGCGTGGGCTTCTGCATTAAGTGAACGATTACAACCAGCTCCACTGCTTTGTGTACTTCACATCAGATCAAAACAACGTGAATGGTCCAGTGTATCTGGTTTGTTTTTCGGTGTGTTTTGGTTAATTGTGTTGCCTCTCTAAAGTAAGCATGCAAACAATGACTCAGTGGAAAATAATCTGTACCTACTTGTGTGGATGATCACATTGTGGTCACACTTATGCACTCTTCGTACCAGCAGGGTCCATTGGGTTCATTATGGGTCAATGAGTTTCCTCCTAACTGTGTGCTTACGTCAACATAGGACCACTCATAGCACCACATTACTGACAACGAAAAACAAAGGAAAAGTAACGGCTGTGGATTTGTGGACGTCATCCCATTTGTTCCCATTTAGTTGAAACCACGGAAGAAGAGGATGATAGGGTCCTGGGGAAGAAAGCATCATTTCAGTGACGACACGGAAGGATGACTGCATGCCGAGGGAGCCAAACCATTCCACTGCATCACACAGCATGAAGCCAGCAGGAAGACACCCATGGACGCTAGACAAAGAGTGACCAGCAACACTTGAGTTACCAGTGGGACACTCAATCTTACGTTGGGACCTCAGAGGAGACCCCACTGTGGTCCTGCAGCAAACACCAACAGCAAACCTCATCTGCCTCAGGCCTTGTCTCATGCAAGCAGCCACCAAATTCAAATGGGTTGGATATAGGCGTGTCCTGCGGTGGATAGGCGACCTGTCCAGGGTGCATTCCTGCCACTCACCCAATGCATGCTGGGACAGGCTCCAGCCCTCCCCGTGACCCTGACCGCTTATTCCTGGGTTAGATAATGGATGGATGAGTGGACAGTAGTGTTATTTGCATTACGTGAGCACACGAAAAGTCGTTCACTGAAAGGAGCAGACTGAGCGACAACGAGGAAGCTACTGACTTCCTCATATAACCAGAGAAGGATAAATTGCTCAAGGCTACACATGGCGGGTTAAGTGCCCCTGAAATTAAGTCCAAAAAAACCATGCACAAACATGTAATGTTAGTTACAAGCAGCAAGACACAGGGTTACTAACCTAATCACATTAACCTGTTGAGGGCTTTTAAATGAATTGCTTTAGGTTGCTAACTGTTAAATAATGAGGCATTTCTGAATTATAAATAAATACACACAGAGTATATGTGTGACAAAGGCTGCCAGTTTCCACAGGCTGGGCACCCCATGCCCTTGCTGACTGTCAACAATTAATGGCATAGTAGATCCTCCTTATTTAAGAGTGCTGTTTTCATTTAATCTTTTTTAGTATTTTTGTTTTGACAGCTCGCTTACTACCCAAAAAAGTATACACTTGCATGTGTTTTCACCTGCCATACGTTCTGCTGTACCGTGTGACCCTGCAAGCCTGTGGATAATGGGGAAAAAAATGATTGCAATTTCAGATGGGTAAATCATCCAATCAGCACGGGTATTGGGTGCCTAACCACAGCCTTCATGAAAGAGAGAGAGTGAGAGAGAAGGAGGGAGGGAGAGAAAGGGAGAGAGAAGGAGAGAGAGAGAGAGAGAGACAGAACATGAAATATTCACCCGTACATAAACGGGCCAGGCTCACACCTGGATAAACAGCTATCATGACCCTTAAGTGAAAGCTTAACCCTGAAGCCTGAGATATTTAAATCAGTGAATAACACTGACCTGGACCCTGTGAGGAGAGGATGCCAGCACAAGGGCTAATGAGGAAAGGTGCTGACACTAATGAGCATTTCCCTCCGATTCGGCGCCTTCGTTTGCTGCGAGACGCTTCTCAGGGGTGCAGGATAATGAGCCGGGTGGGCTGCGGTGCCGGGGATTGTGTAACGCACACAGGGCACAGGCAGAAATGTGTCACGCTCCCCTGGGAGGGAGGGGGGAGAGAGCATAGCTGGATGTCATCTCTGCCTGCTATGCCTCAGTTCTGTTGGCTCAATCCCATCATTGTGTCATTGTGAACGAGTGTGAAAAGCAGTGACAAACTAACCTCGGGCCACAAGAGAGGGGGAGGGAGGGAGCGAGGGAGGGAGGGATGGAAAAGGAGAATAGGGAATAAAAAAAAGCTTGTCCCTCAAAAGGTCGTATTTTCATACAACATGATATTTTCACAGAGAGAAAGCAATAGTTAGGGCTGACCTTGGTAAAAAAAAAACAGCATCTTGGGCTTGTCGGCGGCGCATTTTGCATGAAAAAGCAGTCAGCTTTGGCTTCGCTGGACCGGGAGCGCTCACTGTGTTTGATAGCCGGCAGATTTGCCATGCCTTGCAGGACCCCCGGTAAAAATGATTTAATGCATCTGAAACTGTAAGTAAATTGGGAGAGAGCCCACTGACATCAGATACGGGGCCCCAGGGTGGTTCGCGGCTAACCGCTGCGTGGCCGCATTAGCCGGACATAATGGTTTCACCGAGAGAAACAGAGCATGACATGGACTCAACAATGCAGGCGGAAAGGGCGGCCGCGCCGCCGGCGCTGCTACCGCTCGCGGCGCGGAAGACAAAAAGACGTGTGTGTTGTGTTCCGCTGCGATCCAGCCGACTCGGGTGAGATTTTACCCAATATGCTCCTCTGGCCACATGAAGTTTCATTCTTTCGGACAAAACAGGCTTGTGGTGTTATTTGTGTAGCAGCGTTGCAGTTCTGCATGGTTTTGCTTTCGTTTCATTTCACTGACTCACAACAAGGCCATGCATGAACAGTAATAAAGCAGAATGAACTGGAAGATAAGAGTTGTTCAAAAATGGTGAATTTTAGCAATCGGAACTATGTCCAGTCATATTAAACCATATTCATTGGGGGTCCAAGCACGCATATGCATGTGTTAGTGTTATATGCATAGTGTTCTATTGGATTTATTTTTGAAAAATGACTATAAAACCCAGATGGCATATTAAAAACAAGATTGTAAATATTTGATACTTCTTTTGAGTGTGTGTGTCCCCGAATCAACAATAACGATAATAATTAAAGGCACAGGTCATATGATTTATCAGCTATCTTTCTGACAAGTGCTTACATGAAACACCTCATTAACTATTTGTGACTATGCAAATTGGAAACGAGAAATTGGTACGTCAGAAAACATTACCACAAATCAGCTCTGTATATTCGCTATTAATAACAAATTATCTGTCTCAATTACCAAGATGCAAAATGACATACAGATTTCAATATAAAAAATAAGGTCACGTGGTACATTTAGTATGTGATTTCTTATATTTGTTATATTTATGTTTTCTTTTCCCAAATCAATGTATCTTGCATAGCTAAAATCCACTCTTATTTTTTTGTGGACCTAATCAAATATACTGATGTACAACAACCTGGATAAAACAGTGCCTTTAAACCATTCATCTCCTTTACAATTTGTCTCCTTTATAATTGCCTGCAGTTGAATGTTTCAAACCATTAGTGAGCGAAGTTATCATCATGTCCGATGTAATTTTCAGTTTTAGCAGGCAAGTTTTTTAGGCCTCATAACTGTAGCCAGCTATATTTAAATTTCTCACCACTTGTCCCAGCAAACATAACGGTGCCCTTAACTACACTGTCAGTGTCACATGGTACATTGTAAACTATGTGTGAATTATTTTTTGGTAACCCAAACTACATGCAATTCTTGCTTTGCTGAAAGACATGCATGTCATAGAAGGCATCATCTCCTCAGCTGGAACAGGGAATTTTCTGTAGCCTTCACAAAAAAAAAAAAAAAAAAAAAAAAAAAACATAAATGTCCACATGTTAATGTGGATAATGGGCTGACTGAATCCCCTCACTGATGTTGCTTCTACTCAGAATTGAGGCATCAGTAATAATGCTGTTTGCAGCCAGCTTTCTGTGATGTGCACCACGGCGAAGACTACGGAAGCTAATATGCACAACACATTAACCAGCGGAACAAATGCATGGCATAATTAAAACACCACTTTACAGTGTTTGCTTCTGTGCGCCTCAAAAAAGATTATTAATTTAAATGTCCATTACGAGGAAAACCTGTAAAAAAACCTGGAAAGTTATCTAATTTGCTGAGAACATTTTCCCCTATTTGACATAAAGACAGAAAGGGAAAAATCCAATTAAACCGCACATGCAAATGGTCTTAGCCACCTCTCTTTCAAACATACAGAAACTCCAATTCCCCAACAGCTAAGACAAATTTTAGGGGGTTTTAACCAGTAAAATGCATACTTGCTTAAAGATTTGGATGGTCTAAAGATTGCTAGTTACAGGTATAGTATAGTTTTTGTTCTGTTGATACATTCATGCACCAGTAATATCCTTAACAAATTCATTCTGACCATTCATGAGGCAAAACAAAAAGGCTATCAATTTTAAAATAATATATATTATTTTTATATATTATTATAGATTTGGGTATAGTGTTGCTGGGTTGGTCACAGAATGCAATGGGAGGAAAACTGAACCCTTTTAACAAGAGTGGTCCAAAAGCAGGCCAGTCTGTGGTAAAGATGAACAAGCCTTCATTTAGCCTGTATGGTGGGTGTAGGGAACCTCAGGCAAATCTGACCTAAATTCACATTGAGCTGTGTTCTCAAAAATGGCTCTCAAATTTCCTCACAGTTGATGGTAGTACTTAGACATATTTGGCTGAAAACATAAGATGGATGGTGCGGCACCACCGTATTGATAAAACAAGATAAAAGCGATAAGATGTGATCAGGAGAAGAGCATCACTCCTAGTTGAAAGCTCTGGGCAAAATGGTACATTGGGCATAAGCGACATTCTGTAAAGCAATCACTCTGGCGCCCTCTAGCATAGCCCATGGCTACATTTGACATTCATGTGTTAGGTGTGTACCCAACGCTACTCTACTGTGGGGATTAGAGCACAATTTAGCCTACATCATGAGTCGGATCCTCTGGGATGTTAAGCAGCATTATTATATCCAAAATAAGAGGCTGTCCCAAAATGAAAACTAGCAGCACAACAATTGTTTTTACCTTAGAAAAGGCTGAACATTGATGTACTAATTTAGTAGACATATTGAAAAAAAGTGCTGTATTTCCTATCTGTACAATAGTAGTTTCAATGACTGAACTGTAATGAATGCAGCACTGGAGTTAATAGACTTTTAATTCACGCATAGAGATCATAACTTAACTAGTACTAAGGATGTTCAACGACAGCACTACCAAATACTGTGTAGTGCTGAGTAACACATTGCTACCTTGAACTTTACGGATTTCACAGTATTTTATTTCCAGTATGACACTCAAAATACAGAGATCATTCTGGATTATTTTCAGCTTTTAAGCAGCACTCAATAGTGGCTTCAATCTTATGCTTTTTATACATATAATCTTTTATAGTGAAGCACAAGCAACATACTTCATCAAAGGATAGAAAAACCCCTCAGCCAGTACCATATATTTCAGTTTCCTTTGAGATTTGTTCTATCAAGGTTCAAGTTTGATAGAAATGGGAAAAAAAAAATGAAAACCCTTGCATTGCAATCTAGGTTTTTAAAACACCTTGAAAGACAAAGCCCTCTCCCGGACTAGGTTATGCTAGCCTAGGCTATCTGAGGTGACCAGAACATTTGATAGCATCTCTTCAATACAGGCAATATAAACTGAGCACTGCTTTTTCACAAAAATGGCTTTCTGTTCAGCCTCAACCAGCAGGCCCAGCTTGTTTCGCGTCTCACAGCGCGATTCACGGGCTTTTGAAAAGTACACTTCCGGACGACACTTCCGTGTCTCTCAGTTAGCGGAGCGCAACAGCGGAAATCATACCTGATTCATCAGCCGCCTGGCACCGCGCATCATTTGAACTTTCGACCTTCTCGCACAGCGCATGACATTATGCTGACATTTAAAGTAATCCCACCCACAGCCGATCATCGTCCCCGCGGTCGGCCAGCTGTGGGAGCGCCGGCGTAATTAATTTCTTAACGTCAGCCTCTCTGACATTCACGCCTCGGCCCGGAGCGGGCGGGGCTCCGCGTTCGCCATTACGGCTCTAACTCTCTCCCCCACCCCCCACCCGGGCCCCCGGAACGCGCGCGTGTGTGTGTGTGTGTGTGTCAGACTGCGTACCCACAGAAACCCCTGGAAACATCTTCCCAGGCTGTCTGCATGGCGCGCTCTGAAGAGCCCGGCGCTGCCTTCCCCTTCCCAGCCTGCACCGCGGGGCAGAACGTCCCAGGCCTCATGGCACTGCGTCAGGGACCATATGGCGGCAACATCCACTTCACAATTTGACATGCATGAGCGAGCGATACACTGCACATGCACATGAGTATTACTGTAGTGAGTAATGCGGTTATTAAGGAGTCAAAGGTCAGCTGATCCGGTTACAACACCACTTCAGTATTGCGATGATCCAACAAATCATGTTATATGCTGTGCAGGTCTACACAATGCATTATATAAAACGAGCGTTTAGAATCTTTTTAGGTTTTTTCTTTTTCTTTAGTGGATGCTACACTATACCTGAACTGTGTCCAAACAGGCACACTTAATGGTTCTTGTAATTTTCCAATAAATCAAGGATTGCAATTCAGCCTGATGACTTCTTCACGTGTCAGTGCCGTTCTGTCAATTCCTTGCCCTTTTAAAATAATGTGTACCCATAATGACCTCTGTTCAAACAATGGGGGTCGTTTCAATGTTCACTATGGCCAGTCAGTGCATATAAATCCCCAAATCTATTGTCCACAGACAAATTTAACCAGGGGCAAATGCAGATTATTCTATATCATAACAAAATTATTGTATAAATCCAGATTTAAGTTTTTTTTAATGCACTTAAAAACACAGGAAATATCTGCTTCATAGCAGAAATTACATTTTGAGAAGATATATTAAATGGTTCAGCAGGATTCTGTGTTTACGTGAAATGCAACAGAGAAGATACTAGTTGTCGCATAATTCTTAATGGAAAGACAGAACCTTTCAAAAGAACCTTGGCCAAAAGCATGCTTTTGGCTACAACACACAAGGCCAATCTCCTGTTTTAAAAAATTGCTGCAATTATATATAATAGCGGAAATATTTAGATGTTCAGTTGAATGTACACCGAATATTTTCATATAACAGCTTAGGTCTGCTTGTACTGCTTTTCCATCACACTTCTTGGAATCAATTAGTAAAAACTGAGGAGGAAGGCTATGGAGACTCATTTAGCAGCGAACTAAAATCAACTTCTTGCAACTAAAAACCATCAAACCTAAACGAAAAACAGACAAATATCACAAAATAGAGCATGAGTGCATAAGCAAGGAATATATTCCCTTTACTTTGGAATTACAACAACACAAAAAATGTCATTTTTATATGCAATTATAATCGACTTTGTTTTGCCAACTGCAGAGATGAGTAGCAACAACAAATACAAACTCTACTTAACTATATCAATCAGAAAACAGGAAACTCTTCCTCGTTATTGTGCTAATCTGATGGAGAATTAATCAACACGAGAGCCCTTTGAAATCTTTTAATTCATTTTGGCTGCCATCCAAAGTCACGACTTCCACAAAGGTGTCGAGTGGCAGCAAAACTGGAATAAAGGATTTTGAAAGGATGTGTGTGCCGTCTTATTTTACTCATTTGCATATGCATGAATCAAGGCTATCCTCGCAATCTTAAACTGGCTGAATAATTTGAAAGGCACTACACCCTCTGAGGAGAAAGCAATAAACAGGAGTTCAGGCCTTAAGGAAGAGATTTAACCACAAACTTACAACGCTCCCTTTTTTTTCTCATTGAACATACACACATAAAAAAGCATGCATATGGCTTGGGCAACTACTAACACCATGACCAACTTAGAGACTTCATACCATACATTAGATACATTCATACCATACACCCAGTTTTCCTGGTGTTGGAAGAGAAAAAGAAGAAAAATTAATTGTGTGTCAGTGAGCTAAAATTTAGCCTAAAGGGTTCTGGTCCTAAGCCATGTTACAGGCAGGTTCCCTGGTCGTTATTTCTCCTTGTAAGAGGTAAACAAGCTTGATCTCATGAATTTCTCAAGAATCCTGTTTCAATTTAAGGCAAAGGACCGTTTCTTTACGTTGCACAGTGCCAGTTACAATTCAAGCCAAGAGCTGCTTAGAATATATATTTTCCATTTTCTAGAAACATCGCCATATGAATTAATCCAGCAGAAAGAATATGGGACCGTTTCTTGGTAAAGGAAAACGTGGACAGAGTACTGTGAATTTGTGCACATGGTGTACCCGTAACAGCTCCCTATGGTTACACCCCAGCTGCAGCCTGTGATGGCCACCCATCCACTTTATTTCAGATCTTTGATTCACCATTTTTCATGTGTGCAGGGCTAACAATTTCTCCCAAATAAATGTGCATATACAGTCATGCCAGTTATTGTGCCCCTCTGTTCAACTTGAACAAGCACACTCCCCCTAAATAACAACTTCGATTTGCATGCAATTACTGAAGGGCGCCAAGACAAAGGGTGCGCTGTCCTTCCTACCTAGTCATCGAAAGGACAGCCAAGCAACACACAACCGATAAAAGTGCATAATTAGTTTTGTAGTTAATGGTCACGGGGACAACAAAGCTGAGTCACTGCCAGGAGAACGTATAAACTTGAGAACTGTACTCCCGTTTTTTTTAATGGTCCTGTTTGATTACAATTTCTCTTTATAAAAACATACGCATCCAGCAATTTCACTTCACAAGGGTAGAGTGCTTTGGAGTTCAAATCCTATTAAAAACCAGATAAAGGTTTAAAGTGGCACTTTCGCCCACCAATGCTAGCGTAATAAAAGTACACAGAGCATGGGCACCACAACGCAACACTGGGTAAAGGGGGGGGGGGATTACAGAAGAATGCTTCCTGGTTATTTCTTCATCCACATTGTAATGATACCGATATAAACATTTTGAAGGAAGATAAGACCTCCTGAAACATTTTTATATTTCATGTGAAAACATTTAAAAACTCTAATATTAAACTACCAGCCTGTGATGTTTGTCAATTTAAATATTGTTGTTGGCAAGCTTGTGTAAATATTGAAACATTAATACAAATTTAACATGAATTATTTCACAGAAATACGTTTAGCTGCTGAGGAAGGCATACCCATGAAATAGTTTTGTTTTTTGTTTTTTTTAAATCTTAATTCAATCTTTAAACAGAAGGTGGTCATCAAGTTAAAAAAATTTTGATGCGTAGTGTAGTTAATGTAATATTGGTTCCCTTCACACAAAAAAGAATGATAGGGGAGAAACAGCAACATTTATTGTGATAAAATGCTGAAAAATACAAATTTTTCTCCATTTGATCAGATGGTTGACATCATGTTACTGAATTAAGGCTACATTAACTGCATGGTATGTACACACAAGGCAGGTCAAAGTCACAGTCATGGAAAAATGTCAGCACATCCTTAAAAGTCAAACTGAAAAATGTGGAGCACACAAGTCTGAGTTTACAAAGACATTGCGATGACAAAGAAACAATGAAAGTGATACAAGAAGAAAAAAGTAGGCTTTTATTAAACTGAATTGCATCTATTCTGGAAACAATTTATACACCAATTTATCTACCAATTGTAGGGGATTTTTCGGACCTTTATCTCCAACAGTACAAGTAAAAAAATATTAACAAGGAATTTACTCGATTCTTTGACAAGTTATTAAAGAAATGCTACTGGGCTTAAGTGTGTTTCTGGGTTAAATTTTGGAATTTATCTTTAATCTTCCATTAAACCTACCATGAACTCTTTAGTGTACCCACAATGCATTTTGTGCTGAACTTTGCAGAACCAATTCATGCAAGTGTTAGAACCTCATTTATTAAATACATTAGAAGCTTGATGGTCATAGAAATAAATGAAGAATTTGTACAAAAAAGCAACATGTTTTGAAGCAGACTCCAAAAGTTTAGAACAAAACCCATTGTGGCTGGACTTGAATCTGGGCCTATTTTTTAAATTATTATTTTTAAAGCTCAGTTAAGAAGCAAAGAAATTTTGTGGCTTAGGGTTACATTATTAGATTGTCAGTTTTCAAAAAATTTCAAAACCCAGTACATTACCCTGTACGGATAATAACAAACAGGACTCTGGTCCAGAGGCGAACAAAACCCAAGCATATTCATCCAGGGTGCCTTTCCCTCTTCAGTGTTCCATTAACGTCCATTAAATACCCAAAAAAATATGTAAAAGTAGTTTTGATCATCAGTGTCTTTATCTTTAGTAATATTATTTATTCTTTAAAAGTTTAGGTCAAAAGCTTACATAGCATTTTCTTTTTTTTTCCCCACAAAGCATTCTGAAAACATTAATGGCAGAAAATTAAAAAAAAAAAAAAAAAAACCTCTCAAAAATATATCAAAGTGTTAAATATAGCTTTAGTCAGTGAACAAATAAAAAAAGAAAAAAAGAAGACAGGGCAAAACTCAGCAAAGAGCAGTCATACAGTATAGCAGCAACTGCAGCCAGCCCCGGCTCCTGAGGCAGTGGGAAGTCTGCATTACAGTGTGTTGCACCACCGCAGGTGCTCTGGGTCAGCTCCTCACTGGTAGATTTGTTCTTAGTTATGGTTAAATGTTTTTTTTATTTATTTTTGAAATCACCTTTAAGAAGCAGGCAAAACATGTGTCCAAAGGATTGGGTTGAGGAGGAGGAGGAGGAGGGTGGCTTTAAACACTTTGTTTTACGCCAGATGGATGACAGACTGCAGCAGCTAACGCAACCCGTTACTTGGGCGGGGAGGATTTGGATTCTAGCTTCCAATTCCGGCCTCTGATTGACGCTGCTGTATTTTGTGCTCGAGTCTTGCCCCCCCCTTGAGTTACTCAGACCTCCTTTAAGAGGACCAATGAGGAACTGACAAGGTTCTTTGAGTATTGTACATGCACTCTCAATTCTCCTTGTATGAGACCAAAAACAGCAACCACAAAATAAAGTGAGAAAGAAGAAGTTAGTGTTGTCCTGGTAATGGCAGGATATGTTGATGAGGTGTGGGAGAGTGATGGTCAGTGTGCCTGCCCTCCCCCCCCCCTCCTGTGACAGGCTCGTCCTTTGTACCACCACCCTGAAAATACTGACTCTGCTATACAAGAGTCCACATACGCACACACACACACACGCACACACGTACGTGCACACACACACACGCACACACACAGACACGCATGCATGCGTGCACACACACAGACACACGCGCACACACACACACAAACACACACACACGTACGCATAAACACACACACAGACACACACAGACACGCACATACGTATGTGCGCACACACACACAAACACACACGCACAGCCAGGCCCAGTATACTGGGGAGAAAAACAGAAGATCTACAGTATTTCCCAGGTTTCCGGAGACAGAAACCAAAGCGGGAGGGCTGTGTCACACACGCTTAATCAACAGTGGGCGCACAAAAGAATGCAAAAAAATAAAAAATAAAAAACGCACAAACGACAGCAAAGAAAAATGCATATCATGATTTTGTTTGATTTACAAAGCTTACTCTGCTGTGAGCTTATAATTTACCCGTTTCTTTAAAGAGCACAAACTAAAAGGACAATACCAGGAGAGAAATCACTCAGAGGACTAACAGCAACATTCTCTGAACAGATGTGTGTTGCAGTCCAGAAGATCAGGAAAAAGGCAGATAGTGCATACAGGGTTATCTTTTTTTCTTTTCTTTTTTTTGTTTTTCTTTTTTTTTTTTTGCTTCAACTAAAGCTGCATTAAATACAGGCTTTTTTTTTGTTTGTTTTTTGTTTTTTACAAAGACAATTGCACTTCACAAAAACAAAAATATACAAAAACACAAAGGGGGTGGGGGAAAAAAATTAACTGGGTATCAAATTAATTACAGTCGTGAAGAATTTCAATGGATTAAAAAAAAAAAAAAAAAAAAAGGAAATAAAATGGTTTTAACCTGGCGGCAGGGGGCTGCGGCTTTGAGAAGAGGAAGCAGAGGAGGGGGGGGCAAAGGGGGAAAAAGCGAAAGGGGGAAAAAAGGACAGGAGCACTGGAAGCTTCCTGGGCAGATGGGTGCAGTACTGCAGGGTCGGGTCTCCAGCTCCCCTCCTCTCTTATTCCCTTCTTTAAAACCGAAGCGGAGGGACTGACGGCGTAAAGGGGGGGGGGGGCTGCTGAGCTCGGGGTCTTGGGCGGGCCGTTTGTAAACGCTGCGCTACGCAGGCTGTGTTACCACATGTCGTCGGCCGACGCAGAGTCCTTCACAGAGAAAGAGGAGGAAGAGGTCCTTTAGAGTCGCGGCGGTCCACAAACACAGCAAGCTCTACGCTACACAGCCCGCGCCGGCGGGTTCGCGTTTGCGTGACTGTGGTGAGAGAGCCCGCGCCGCAGGCTAGGTGTCCGGAAGCAAACTCACGCAGGCCCTCTGGGATGCATCGTTTCCCACAAACACTCCCTGGCTGCAACGCCATTTTTATCAGGGAGAACGCCTGACTATTAACTACCTGATTATTACTACGATATTTTCCACAGAACACCTATTGGATACTATATGTGAAATATTCATATAGCAAATAGTTTAGCCAGGTAATTCAGTGAAGGGGGATTGAGTGTCTAGTAAAAACAGGAGTTTGTATTTGCAGCCACATATAAGTATTTTGTTGCAGTTGACGGATACCTTGCAATATGAATTACTATAAATTACTTGTACAAAATTTATATTACTTTTTTGACTTAGGAACAATAAAGGAAACAAACTTCTTCAGAAAAGCAGTCAACCCTTTCAAGTAAACACTTATGTACTTTCCACACAGTAACACTACCTCAGCAGACAATTTCATTAATATAATTTTTTGTAATAAAAGAAGAAGTCAGTTAACACTTGAAGGCCACATTTTTCTTTCTTGGTGATGCTATATTGCCGTTCACCCCAATTACTTAATCAAAACAATAAGCACTGTATACAGTTACTGTACTTAAAACACTACTATACAACTACTCCTACATTGCTAGGGTCAGTTAAAGTTCATTTCGATTATTTATTCATCATTTTCTTTTTCTTTTCTTTTTTTTTTTTGTTGCAAATACCCTGCATTGTTTAATCACTCTGCAACATCGTAATTGCAATGGCAGAGTGATTAAACAATATGTTCAGCTCCTGGACATATCAGCAGTTATGTAAACCGATCGCTACGCTAAAAGGGCCTGTTTCGGTCCTGTGCCAAGCCATTCCGAATGCTTTCAGTTCATCTACCACTCACCCCCCAGGCCCGCTGATGCACACCAGGGGCCTTCTGTGAGCATGCTTCCCGGACAGCTAGTCTGCAGGACAGGACTACAGTCGACATTTCACTATGAGCTGAGCTTAAGCACACTGACTACGCACTGGGTTTAACCACACTGAGCACAGGGTGATGACTCAGATGGATGGGGTATGAGTGGGTGTGGGGTAGAGATGGTAATTTGATTAACACAGACTCAGAGAGGACGAGAAACGACGACGGAGACGTGAGCTTCATTAACACGGCGGCTGATACACACATTTTATCCATCGCCCATATCTGGGACAGAGAGGATACCGAATGTTGGATTTTGAAAGAAAAGAATATTGTTTGTTTGATTTGGCAATGAAGGAAGATGCTGAAATACGAGCCCCAAAACACACCCATATACTCAAAGCCACCAACTGAAATTCCCACACAAATCCTGACAGACGCATTGAACAAGTCCTGCTCAGAAAACTAAGACTTGCATAGCCCAAAAGCTGTGGGCTATGCAAGCAACGGACCCATCCAACACCTTCAGCACACTGATTTATGAGGTTTAAACTGCTGGTTTAACCACGCTGGTCGTGACTCGGCTGAGAGCAGATAAACGCCATTTGCTTGGGTTCAGTTTGCCCGGGTGAAAAGACCCGGCTGGGCCTTGCACGTAACCGTGACAACATTTAATTCCCCTCCCTCAGCGCCGGGCCGGTTTTTGCAGTCAGAACCCCGCCCCGGTCTGCAGCGGCCGCCTGTGGACCCGTGGCCCCCGGCCCAGCATGCCCGGCGCTCTGAAAATAGCCCCCGCCGCGCGAGCGCAGCTCCGCGCTCCGCCGCCGCGTTTGATGACAGATTCATGGGAGGTTATTTTCATCCGCGGCGCCGGATGCGGCCGCGGCGGGGGGGGGGGGGCGCCCGGGGAGACCGCGGCAGACGCTTCGGCCCGAAAGGAAACGCCAACGGCTCGTCTGAACGTCGATACTTCCCCTCGACGCCGATGGAACGACGGCTCGCCAATGTCATGGCAGTCGGGTGAAATTAAAATGAAAGGACGGGACCCCGTGAAATTAAAGGCGTTCTACTTAACCCTGACTTCCAAGGGAGTCCACCCCCCCCCCCTCAACGTCCCCTACCCCATTAGTCATGAAGGGGGAATGAGATGTGTGTTATCACAGACACGTTCCACAGATTTACCCACGGACGCAAGCACATCTCTCACCAAGTTCAGTTAATACCAATTAGTTAAATAAAGCTCGAAACCGTGTTCTTCCACTAGCATGCACACACAAGCGCTTAGATGGCAGGAGACTGAAATGAGATACTTACTGTGTCATCGCCCCTATACGGGTTGAGTCTGTTGTATACTGCTTCGACTACGCTCCGTCTAGAGTGGGCAGAAGACAAAGGTCAGTTTAATTCAAATTCTCGGTTTTGAGGAGTGTGCTGTTAACAATACACGTACAGTTAAACACGTAAAAGTGCTGGCGTAGCCACACGTTCACGGCTGTGTGACAGAGCCCATTCTATTGGACGTTTCCTTCCCAGAAAGGAATCGCTTTAAAACGAAGGGCTACGATTGTCCCTTTCTGTTCAAAGGCAGCCACCCAGCACAGCAAGGCTATAAGCCTGCACCTGCAGTACATTTCCTGCACTGTTTGGCCCTGGGAGCCAGCCTGAAAGAAAGAATAAACACTGCTTCTCTTTTCAGGAAGTCACACTGTTGGCTCTGTGTGCACATCGCTCCATGAGCAATACCGGTCCCCCACTGCAGGATCTAAAGCACGTTATAGCCGTGTAAAACCGCAAAAGTCTGCTAACAAGCAACGCAGGCCAATTCATGTGTTTGTTAATCACTAATGACCCTTCCATACGCCCAGGGCCTGATAGGAAAACAAATGTGGCTTGGGGATGCGGTGTACTTTTAAAACATTGATAAAGCATGGCAGAGAATGAGACAGCGGGTCATTTCCATTTAAAACATCCTCATCCTCAGTCATTCAGCAGCTTCAGGACCAGCTGTTCATAAAAGAAGAGCTGGGGCTGAAGCGGCTCCACACTAACTTATCATTTCTATTTTTTAAGCCATCGGCAAGCCTATGAACTGTGACTGTTGGCCACCACGCATATGCGAATATGCTGACCCAGGTCTCAACGCTAACGTTCTGCCAAACGTGCTAGTGCACGGTGGATAAGAGCAGAGGCTTGGTTTCAGTGAGCATGTTCTCGTAGCTTTAGCAGCAGTGTATCTGTGTGTGTTTTAGCAGGACGCTCATGGGGTCACTCACTTGCTGGCCAGTTCTCCACCGGGCGGGAGATTTGGGATGCTCTCCGTTGCTAATGTACGCATCACATGGACTAAGTCGGGCACTCCTTCGTCTCCCTGCTTCTTAATGATCTCTGGGAATCACAAGGACTTCTTGGTAAGTGGGTTGTCTGGCAGAAGCATCAAATATTCATATCACTTCCTACGAGACTATCAGCAATAGAAATGTTCATACGGTTTGATATAACAAGGCTGTCTCGGTAACATGGGTCAGCACCTGATTGCTGGAAACATAACCTCTGGGTTTGCCTCTCTGACTCTCTGACAATTAAGAGGGTTCTTTGGCTTAAACACTGCATTGGTTGTCTGAAAAGTACTTTATCATATGTGTTACACAATTTGATGATAAACACCATCGGGTATTGGTGTAATATTTTATATGAAGATATGTCAGCATGCCAAGACTGAGACTAAGTATTTTGTTTCTTGGTTGTACGTTTACACTATATTGAGAAACATGGTATTTTGTGCAACTATGCCTAAATACAGTCCTTGAATAAAAAAAGCCAAAGATCTCAGAATTGGTTCAGTAAATATCTTTATTAGAATCATTGTTAACATCTAAAATAACATCACAGTTACTCTCTACATATCTCATACTGAAGTTCTAACGTACAAAAATAAAAAAGTCTACCGATAACTTACCCCTATATATATATATATATATAAGGCTAGAAAACACATTTTTTTTCAATCTTTGAAAATTCGAGCTTCAATACAGTTCAGACAAACCTGTCAATTGAACACAGACAACCTGCAGGTACAGGCTAGGGAACAGAATGCCCCTTCACTGGCTCCATTTCTCCTGCTAAATGACCTGTGTGAACACTGCTACTTGGGTCCATTTAGGTTTAAGCCAGTTTATATTTAGAGCTTCGGTGCAAATGATACTTCTTTGGACAAAATGACCGAAATGGTGGAACTCATCAGTTCTCAACATTTCTTGTTAAATTTGAATTTAATCATTTTAAATGTTAGAAATATTCCATTTAAAATAATTTAGTATCTTAATATTGCGGGGAATGGGTTGCCTGAATAACAGACAAGTCTAGTGTTTTCACGAGTGCAAAAATGTTTAGTGCCAGTGAGGAGGTTAGTAATAATTTAATTTTGAATCAATGCAACAGAGAATCCAGCAGGTAACAAAAACATCCATGTACCAATTGAGTACAACTTCTAAATAAATAAAATAAATAACACAAACCTCTCAACTTTCTACAGAGTAAGCAAATCCCTCTCTGTAAAGACATTATAAACTCAGTTTACCATGTTCACACCCACTATCTAGCCTAACCATCGGCTCTTATTGGCTTATTGGATTCAGACAGGTCGCTTTTTGAGAATCTACGCTACACTGAACTGACAAATGGCTGTTACTAGCCTGAAGGGGCCAGCCTGCTCCACTGCCACAGTACCCCATTCCCCCTTTCATTCCATCTGGGCACTTCCGTTTAAAGGCCAACAACAGGTAGAGGTAGAAGAGAATCAGTGAGAAGCTGGCACTGGTGGGGCACTGGCTCACACCCGCTCTTCTCGAACCTCCAGCCCGACTAGGCTACCACGTCCAAGGACAACTTCGGTGACACCAAAAATGGCACAAAAAAATACGATTTCTGGCACGGACCACCCTGACCTTTCTCTGAGGCTATTTCGAGGCTGACAGATTATGGCAACTCGGATTCAAACCAAAACCAAACCGCGAGCTTACGACTGCACACTTGAACATAGTTCAAACCGAAGTCGCAATTTTAACTCCGCAAACGACCCATCAATATCTGCAAACTGCAGAGAACGACACAACATAAAACATCAAACTACAATAAAAATGTAGGCTACCGCTTTTCAAATAGCAGAGTCAGTTTCATAACCAGCTAATACTGTGCTGCTAATAACTGAAAATGTACATCCATGGTAAATACCAAGAAACTCTAAAATTATCTGCTGCATCTATAACAGCAGAACAGTCATGTTTTACAAAACTCATGATTTTAAAAATGGCCCAATTTTCTTTGTTAATAGTGTTCATATTTTCATTCCATGCAGCTAAAAAGTACAGGCAGGCACATAGTAGATACTGAAATGGTTTGAATGAATGTTTTTTTTTGTTTTTTTTTTAAGCAAATCTCCACTACTACCTTGAGACATGGTGCTACTTCATTTAATAAAAGATTTAATCTGCATTTCATGCAGAAATAAAGTACAGGCATGCGCATACTGTATGATATTGAAAAAGTGTCAATTCCTTCCCGCCAAAAAAAATGTCTCTGCTTTAGTTTTTTGGGTCTAAAATGTAGTCTAGATTTACCCGACTGTCGCTGTTGCTTTTGAAGACACATTCATCAAAACAAGAAGAAGCAGAGGCACATATTTGCTTCCCTCAAAAAAATTAGGAATTAACCTCTGGACCCGACACCACACATGACTTGGGCATTCGAGTAATATCAGGATTTGCTGTCTGGCGAGTGACTTCTTTCTCCATATCAATCTAGTGTGCTAAAATTTTCCGGACAAAAAGTGGTTAAAACGTGTGCAAACAAAGATCATTTGAAATGCATGCTTATGCTGGCAGATACAAATACAAGTGGTGCACTAAGGCAATGAGTTGACACTGAAATGGAAAGAAACAGTGCACTAGTGCACGACATACCTTCCTTGTATATAAAATGGCCCATCTGTTTTCATCCCTTAACTGTACAACAACAGTTACAAGTAGCAGCTTTCATGATAGACAGACATGTTGCGTTTGACAATTCAGTCTGGTGTGTTTCACACCACACGTATTCAAGAGTGGAAAAACCTAAAAACGTTCACAGAGGATCACACAACAGTTGGACAGCTAACGTTAGCCTGTTTAGAGGGAAGGCGTGTTTTTGTCATCGAGCAAGAATCTGTGCAACTGCAACGAGCTCTGTTTGTACAGAATTGTTTCAAGACGGAATGATCAATGCATTCCACCAGGGAATTAATTTCTAAATCAACATGGGTTTAATTTGTCTTCAAAACTACGACCCAGAAAAGTTCAGGACTACTACACCTGCAGCAAGTGATCTGTAAAGCCTTAACATTAAATGCTGGGATCCTAGAACACAATTAATTATGCTCAGCTGGTAACTGTACGTGTCATAAGCGTCATTCAGCATGAGGCTTTGTGCAACATAGCTATTTATTAGCCTTTTTAGATGCTCCACCTTCTACTCTGCTCTCCAGGTACTTATCCAGCTCCGCCTCTCTCTTCACAGCTTCTGGAGATACCTTGGGCGCTCCAGGAAAGCAGATCAACACCACGCTCATGTTGTCCCGGCTTCCCTGTTCCAGAAGAAAGGGGATTTGGGGAGGGGGGGGGACAACAACTGGGTCATTACTCAGTTCAAATGAAACAGGATTTTCCAACTGCCCACGCAAAACACCACAAAACACAGCAGGCAAAAAGTCTGCATTTCATGAAATGAAATCAATTAATATAAAACAGCCAAGAGGGCGCACACACAATTTTTCAGAACCACAACAAACACATGTTTGTGTGGTGATGCATATAATGCTATATATAACTGCTTCAGAATGTTTAAGAACAGGTCAATGATAAACACTTGCATTATCAATGTTGGACAGTCAATTCCATAGTGAATGTTATTGTAACTAACTTCTGGGTGTAATAATAGCCAATGTTGTCCGTTGAAAAAGAAAAAAAGTTAAATATTTAATTGACCTTACCTTGTACAAACAAGTGTCGACAATCTCATTGCAGACCTTCTCAAGATCATCCGTCACCTCTAGCCTGGACCTGACAAAGTCACAGAGTTCCTCGTTGGCCATTACATCCCAGATGCCATCGCAGGCCAGGACGATGAACTCGTCGTCGGACTCTGACCGCTCGATCTCATACACCTCGGGCTCGGGCGAGACCAGCTGCTCCGTGGGGCCTTTCCCGTGCACGCATTTGTAATCAAAGTCGCCCAGGGCCCGGGACACGGCCAGCGAGCCGTTTACGCGCTGGATCATGACGGAGCCCCCGGCGTTCTGGATGCGCTCCTTCTCCAGCGGGTTGCTGGGCTTGTGGTCCTGCGTGAAGAAGTGCACCTTGCCGCCGCGGCTCAGCAGGCCGCGGGAGTCCCCGCAGTTGATGAAGTAGACGTGCTTGGGCGAGATCATCACCCCGACGGCCGTGGAGCCGCTCCGGTCCACGCCGTGCTTCTTCTCGGAGATGGCCCGCATGTGCTCGTCGATCTGCAGGAAGCCCGTGCGGATGCCGCTCTTCACGCTCTCCACCGACGGCTCCTGGTCGCCGCCCTTGAAGTCGGGGTTGTTGGTGATGTGCTCCAGCAGGTGCTCGCAGCAGTACTTGGCCACCTGCGAGCCGGCGTGCCCGTCGTACACGGCGAAGAAGGACCAGGGGTCGAGTCCGTTGGGGAGGCCGATGACGGCCGTGTGCGCGTCCTCCATCTCCACCCTCCAGCCCTGCATGCTGCTCAGGCCGTAGCGCAGGTCGTTCCCGTCCCCGTGCGCGTTATGCTTCTCCATCTTTGGCTTGTCCAAAAACGCACCCATTTTTACCTTCCGCTAGTCTAGGCAGGGAAAACAGTATTTACATTCATTAGTAACAATTCAGAATTTGTTCTAAGATCCAACAGGACAAAAACAGTTTGGCTTTAGAGAAAATTCACAACATAGGCATGCATGAGTACAGATATATTTTTATTTGTGTCTCTGAAGTGCCAAATTCACATAAAACTGGGGTTGTACATAACAGAATATTGCATCGTGATATAATAAAAACACAGCAACCTTTATTGACAGATGTCATCATCTAAAATAACAGTAATATTTAAGGCCAAAAAATGTATAAAATGTATATGAGAAATCAAACTGACATGCACAAATCATATTAACGTTTTCTTAAGAAATAATTTGAATACCTTGTGACAAAAAAGGCACCTAGCCACTCACTCAAAAGACAGAACATGCTTTCCTATTACAAAACATGAAAGACGGGCTAATATCGTGAAGCCAACTAGCTGACTTTACCAACTGTTATGAACAAATATAGTCCGGGTTGCTAGCAGCCCCTATTTATGGCTATTTACAAGCGCTTAACTTCGTTACCCGTTCAGCTGAATTCACAGATAAGGTAGCTAGCGAACGGTACTCGGGTTTCAAGTGTCGTAAATGTCTAGAAAGCAACGTTCAATCGAAAAATTGCAACCCACGTATTAACTGTTCATAAGTTAACCGATAAGTTAACCAACTGACTAGTCTCACTCGCTACTGTCACATTGGTCACACAGGGCAGCATTCAACATCGAGGCCCAATTCATCTGACTTAATTACATGTAATAAGACAGCTAAGCATAAAAAAACAATTTAACTTATCTGGCTCACTTAACTGTATGCAAGTTTTTAAATAATCACAACAAAATGGATCCCTAATCGAAACAGACAGCGATACACTACCGTTAACGCTACTGTAAATATTACCCTACCACGTTAGCCAACTAGCTTTAACGTCGATCACTAATGCTAGCGAGCTAGCAAAGAACAAGCTAGCGACTGGGTAAGCTTCCTCGCATCTCAGCAAGTAGGTAAGTTAGCGAATTAAAATGTATTATGGCTCAAACAATTCTCTATCGATCTAGTTAGCAGGCCAAGCTACAATACAGTGATACACAAACACTGCCTCGCCGAAGGCCTCGGTTTCGGACCTCCCGTCACCAAGGCCTAAGCGCCCCCTTATTTACACGGCCTAGCTAACCCCTTACATTACCAACTTTCCCTCCCAGTGCGACACCGCTCTTTATAAATGTGGATCGGGCAGAGCCCTTCGCAACTTACCAATATCCGTAATGAGCTGTGAGGTATGAAAAACACAAAGGCGGTCGGTAGCAGGAATAGCTAGCTAGCTACCGGGAACAGAAACACCGAAGAAGAGATGGCTAGCTAGCTGTAGCTAGCTAGAGGGATAGAGAAAGCGATAGTGAGGGGGGGAGAAACTGCTCTTCATTGCATTCAGACTGAAAAAGAGAGCAACTCCCCGTTCTGAGTGAACCAGGGATGCATTACTTCCATCTGTAAGACGAAGAAAAATATCTTTTTAAAGAACATTAATGTATCGTTGTTGTTAAACCAGCGTGTTTGGAGGAAAAGTCTCTAACGTCAGCGCTCCACCACAACCTCCCCGTGAGAGAGCCTGCACCTAACAACCTAATAACGACAGCTCAGGGACCCGGATGTACATACAGGTTGCCTACTTAAAAGAATTACATCATCACAACTGAATAGAAATGGTAGGTAGCTGCGCGGTCCGAAGAGCAACCCTTTGCGCACTGTCAGCAGAAGTGAAACATTAGCTAAAATTTTATATGCCAATGTGCAGTGCGCTTGTTGAAACTATGCGAAATGTAAAATGTAACCAATTGGCTCAAGAGTAAATGCAGGAAACTATGATTTTGTTCAATGGTATATTCAAACTTGTATTGCACAGTAGGCTAACCAATTAAAAGGTATTTCTTCCCAATAAAAAAACTAATCAACACCAAGTAAACACGTCAATACGGCAACTGTAAGAGCACAAATTAGTATTTATACGTTGAAAAGCTACTTGTGCAGGATATAGCCGTTCCTATCATAATGTTGAGAGAGCGTTAAATGTTGTTGTAATGCCTACTGGAATGCATTTTAATAAACATTGTTCCTAGTTAAATGGTATCATTAATGTTATTTATTATCCCTCCAGTAGAGATGTTTTATTTGCTTTTTGTTAGAAGGTTGTTTGTATATGGAATTATGGAAAGATACCAATTCTATGCTGAACAAGCAAATATTTAGTTTAGAACGCAAGACTCTGGATTTTTGAATGTGGACTCTTCAAAATAACCATTGGCCTTTTAGAGCATAATCAATTAGCGGTAAGCCAGAATTTCAATCAAGAAACAAAACCATGCATTCTCTAATATTAAGTAATTTGTTAAAAGCATCATAAACGAGTAAAGCAACATCCAACCAAAATTTTGAAGAGTGAGAACGCTTAAAAAAAACATGCAAAATCGTTTCCTCTTCTAAGCCACAAAACATATACTTTGTAGTAATGTCTTTCTAAAACTAAAGTGTGTTCTGTAATATCAGTGATAATATAATATAATACATAATATAAGACTTTTATTGACTTTACGGGGTATTAAAATTTTGTAAGATTCAGACCATATTTTTATTATTTGACAGACAATGTGAAGAGTAATCTCCATGTGAAAAAAGCCTTTATGAACACACCTCTTGGCTATTCCAAATTAGCCTAATTATATTCCTGATGTGCATTGCACTTGCGTTCAAGAGGCCTATGCCTCCAATTGCAAGTTTGGGGATTTTCCAGTTATTATGTAAAGATATCTTGTAAGATATACTTTAAAACACATTTTAAATTCTATCTTCATCAGGTCTGCACCAGTATTTGTAAAATCGTCATAACTGTCAAGTTCACTCCGCGTGTATAGCCTATTCATCAAATCTAAAATAAATATAATACCCTTGTCCATCCACTATTTCCAAATACATAGTCTTGCATCTAAGGAATATAGAACCACTGAACTGCATAAGAACCAATGAAAATAATTTTGAAAGCGTCATTGCAGGAAACACTTCTTGCGTGAATGTGGGTGTTGGCGGAAATGTAAGAAGTTGTTGACAAGTTCCGGGTCGTGTTCTCTGTGGCTTTACTCCTTTAAATTATTCGTGTGTGGCATTTTAAGGTACTGTGCACCGGCAGATGCCGTAGTAAACTTTGTTGTGACACCAGCAATGCGAATTATTTATTGACAATCGATTTTCTAGATAGCCTAAACATTATCTTCAGATTGCTGTTAAGCAGACTTTGCTTACATGAATCACTTCTCCATATACTTCCCGATGGTTTGCTGGCTAGCTATGTAGAATGACTGTTGTCTGAAATATAGAACCAGTAAGCTGGCTAGTCATGTTATTTCTTTCCGTCTAAATCTGCAGTTAACTAATCTAAATTATCCCACTCGACAAGTCTGTAGTTTGAATTATTACTGTTTCTGGTCGGGATGGCGCGCAGATTCTACGATTGTATAATGTCTTATTATGATAAGTCCCTGCCATTTACATTTTTTGTACATTCTGGGCAGGTGTGACTGCAAACGAATCTATCGCTGTTACCATCGCAGCATTTCCGACACAAGCAATGCCAGAGGCGCTGTCCTAAAAAATTTCTTACCGAAATAACAATTGATAGGGAAATAACATCATATATGGATGGCTCAGTAGGGAAGGTTGGAATTGCACAAGTGAACCCAGTACACGTTCTTATTTTTTGAAAATATGCTATTGTAGTGTGCTTATTATGCTTTGTAGAGTCCACCATGTCAAAGTTCCCTTCAGCGTAAAACTGGTTATTAGTATCATATGATATCATGAAAGACACCCCTGAAACAACCCATAATAGAATTCAGGGGAGAATCCACAGTGAGGACAAAGGAAAACTGAAGTGAGCCTCAGTAATGTTTTTGGCTTAATAAGACTGACTGCACAGGCAAACATGTTGATCAGTACCAATTGCCAAAATAAATTTCAACTGATTAATGTTTACAACACAGGACAGACCCGCCATTCAATGGATTTAAGTGTGACGTCCTTGCTGTGCCTCGGCGCTTTGCTTTACGTCGTTGTGCAGCTGGTTCGTTTCGTCCGCGCGGATGCTGATTTCACCTTGCTATGGGCTGTCGCCTTTGGAAACAAACCGGGTAATGTCTCTTGCTCATGCATCAACTATGTACTGTCTTGCAGAAGCCATATGGACGCTGGAGATAGCGCAATACAATTATACATGTTAGAAACTATAAGCCTGTTGGTTAATGGCTTCCCCCAAGTTAGTACATGTTTAATCATATCCCTCGGATATAAGTAGAATATGTCTCTGTCAGACAGTGACACCGCTGACATGGAGCACCATTGCTTATTTTTACTCTAGAACACTTGGTGTCCTCAGTTTGTCCAAACACAGACTGGCTGGCTCAGGGAGGAAGAGCCCAGTGGGGAGTGGAAAACACATACTCTTAATCACACCAGGAAGCATCATGTTTACAATCAAACTAAGCTCAGGACTCAACTCGATGACAGCATCAAATCTAGACATTTTTTAAATCCTGCAAGGTTTTCAAGACTAGAACTATGTGTTTTGAATCAGCTTTAAGATTGTGTGCTCGAGTAGAACCACAGGCAACGTGTGTAAGCTAGTTAACTTATGAGGTTGCTCTTTACATTGTAATAAATGTGCACTACGAAGATAATGTAGCCTATGTTATATCCACATTAATGTCAACATGTGCAGCTTTAAAAAGTGTTGATTCAGGTGGAGGACATGGAGCAACCTGTATGTCAGTGCATTATGCTTCAGTTATATATCAGATTATTGGTTATGTGGTAACTATGAATACAGTGTCTGAAAAGTGAAAAACAGTTCATAGGCAATATTTACCAGCTGAGTCAAGCTGGTTGCCCAAATCCAGCAGTTTCTAAATGCGGTGGTTCCTCTGTGTTGTGTCTACTGTCTTGTGTGTTTACCAGAGACTAAACTACGAGGGAAGGTGGTGTGGATCACTGGGGCCTCCAGTGGTATTGGGGAGGAGCTGGCCTATCAACTGGCCAGACTGGGGGCTCGCCTGATCTTGTCAGCCCGCCGAGAGAAGGAGCTGGACAGGGTGAAGCACTGCTGTTTGTGTGGGTAGAAATTCACTCTTAAGAAAAAAAGCATAGAATAGTGCTTTAACTTGGCAAGATCTGAAAATGTCTATACTTTACATACTAAGCCAGGGGTGCACAACTCCGGTCTTGGAGGGCTGGTCTGCATTAACTTAAAAGAAAGGAAATTGGTTTTCTTTCCAGGTACGTTTTAGTTTTCTGACAACTATATAAGCTATGCTGGTTCACTCCTATTCTTGAGCACAGTAAAATCGTATGGATACACTAGCAGTCTGGTTGAAGCTGGCGCTTATTCAAATGTCAGAGCAAGATAATTAAATCATTAAGAGTTCGCACAAAATCCTGGAATGGATCGGCCGTTTGTTGTGCACCCCTGTACTGGCAAGTCACTAGGCACTACTTCATTACCACCATTACCTGCTGTGCACCTCACACTTTGCAACTTTTCTGTATGCTCTAAATTCTCTGTGTAAAGGCACCAGCTGTCTTTGTGCCTCCCCAGCTCACTGGGTTCATACAAATATACGTTTTACTCTCAGTGAATAAGCGCTTACTGTCAGCTCATAGTAAGTGCCGTGCGTCGGCTTCTCCAGTGTCTCATAGGGGAATGAGCAAAACACATTCTGCGTCATTTTTGTCATTTAAAATGTGTTTCCCCACCTCTTCTGCATTGAGCTAAAAACAAAATTCTTCTTTTTGCTTCTAGCATGCAGCACCTTGCTAGAAGAGGATATACTTGTTCTTCCTCTTGATTTACTGGAAAGAGATTCCCATGAAGCGAAAATGAAAACCGCCATAGAGCACTTTGGCAATGTAAGGTTCAGGCTTTTGAAAATTAATGATCAGTCTCTACAAGGATTTAAGGAATTAATTTAAAGTATTTTACACTAATTTCCATTAGATTAGCTGTGCAATTAAAGTTGTGTTAATTAGAGAGAGTAATGCCAAACAGTGATAGGCTGTTACCGCCATTAGTTTTACCTGATATATCTGACTGATCCCCTTCTTCAGGAGAAATACCAAAGTTAAATATATTAATTTAAATATATTTACTTGAAATATAATTACATGCTTATAACATTCATTAAATAATCATTTCACGTTCAGAGTTTTATTGGGAGATTTCACTGTCTGTCATCTATATACCTGTCAGCCATAAACACAAGAAAACAAACTAAAAGCAGAATGATGTTCATTTTTCATCTTTCTTCTTCTTGCCCGAGTCTTTAGGCCTTAAGGCTATAGGCTACATATTTCTGTGGCCTCTGTTGAAGTCGGCAGTTGACTGACTTAATTGCAATGAATCAAAGCAAAGAGTCGTGACTCTAATCAGGCTGTTTATGCGTAGATTGATGTCCTGATCAACAATGGAGGGCGCAGCCAGCGTTCCCTGTTCCTGGAAACCCGTTTGGAGGTTTACCAGGCGCTGATGGATCTCAACTACCTGGGCACAGTCTCACTCACCAAGCAGGTCCTGCCACACATGACGCAGCGCGGGACTGGTGCCGTGGTGACGGTCAGCAGCGTGGTGGGTCTGGCGGGGGCGCCACTGGCCACTGGATATTCTGCTAGTAAACATGCTTTGCAGGTGAGGCATGTGGACCAACAGCCAACTGAGATACTGACACACAAACACTGTGCTCTGCCATACAAACGTTCAGTTCTGTAGAAGAACCAACAGCCACATCCAATGACACCTTGAGGAGCACATTTTTGTTTGAAGCCATTCACACATACAATAAGTGCTTACCATGTTTATGAGAGCCACATTTCCACGACCATGCCAGTGCTACAGTTACGGGTGCAGTTATAACAGATAGCTTGTCAAAATGAAGATGTATTGATGCTGATGGATATGATGTTGACATCACCACGGTCCAGTGGTGGACAGAAAAGCAGCTCAAGGCTTTCGGAGCCAAATTGCTCAAGCTCTTGGCTTGGCTGTGGAAATGTGGCCATTGGTTGGATGTTTTATAACACTCATTAAAATGTAAAGCAAGCTTTCAGGCACTGAACATGAGATGGGCCTCTGCGCTAAGAAGCTGGGGGCTGACGCATGTTAATGTCTCCTCTGCAGGGTTTCTTCAACTCCCTGCGCACAGAGCTGACCGACTACCCTGGGATCACCATCAGCACAGTGTGTCCAGGGCCAGTGCAGTCTCAAATCGTCCATAATGCATTCACAGAGCAAGTAGACAAGGTGCGACCTGCTCTTCATTTATAACACATGCTAGCATCAAATCTGGACCATACTAGAGCATGGCTTGGGGACTGTGGCCAAGAGCCCCAGAGAGCAACATGCAGTTGGCTCTAACACAGTCCAGGGATGGGAGGGTTTCAGTCAACCGGCAGCACCTCATTGTGACTCTTGTTGCTTGCCAATCTACCCGTTAAGCTGCAACATGAAGCAACTTCCTCCGACTGTGCGCGAGCCGATTTGCAAACGGCAAACTGCTTTTTCAGACTGCGATGTGATGAGAAGCTGTGGCTGACATCACAAGCTTTGGAGGAGAGTGCATGCTAATTTGCACGCTCCAAAATCGACAGTGGAGGTTGCACTGATTAGTGCAATTGGACATTCCAGAATTGGGGAGTAAAAAAAGCAAGGGGGGTATCACTGGCTACGAGCTTTGGGACTCGGTGGCAATATTTCAGGGCAATGTAGCTCAAGCACCAGGGAAGATACACAAGAACAGTGGTGTGCTAGTGCACGTGTGTGTGTGAACCATCTTTTCTTGTTCTGTTCAGCCCGTGTCTGCAGCCGGGGACCAGATGCACAAGATGCCAACCGCTCGATGTGCCCATCTCATCTTGGTGGGCATCGCCAATCGGATCAAAGAAATGTGGATCGCCAAACAGCCCTTTCTTGCATTTTACTACGCGTGGCAGTATGCACCCACCTTGGCTTGGTACTTAACAGACCTTCTGGGCAGAAAGAGAGTGCAAAACTTCAAGGCAGGACTGGTGCGTACAAAATTTGTTGATTCATACGTTATCTTATTAGCGATTTTAATCGTAACACAAGCAGGAAAAATGTATTCAGTCCTGAAAAGAGGGGGGGGGGGACAGTAACAAACATCAGCAGCGACATGTCCATCTTACTGTTCTATATATATGTGTGTACTACTGAGTTGTCTTTGTAATTCAGAGAATGTACTGTTAGAGGAGTGAGGGAGAACAGGCAGCTGCTCCCTTTAGAGAGACTGGTCATCATAAAGACCCTGTCCAAATGACCACGATCCAGCAGCTGGTCGCTTTTCTGGGGGCTACAGCGTCCCAAGTCCAAAATGACAGCTGTCAGGCACGTAGCTCACACAGTAGCCCCTGCAGTTCTTCTGCATAGCAGGCAGACAGAATTTACTTAACTTCAGTCTCCTACCCAAATTAAAGTCCACAGGACGACATTCCCAGTCGAGGGGCAAAATTAGCCTGATACTCCTTGTGTGCCTTTCACACCAAAAACACCAGCACTACAATACAGAACAGTTTTGTGCCATTGGCCATAATTGATGCCAATGACCAATGCCACAGTATTCTATGAAACTTGTTGGTGTTGGCCATTCACAAAACAGTTTTTTCAGTTGAATATTCAAATTTTGATCAAAGGCAGAAACAGATGCTGCAGAGCATATAAAACACCTCACGTTTTTGTCAGATCCATTAATCTAACCAGCTCAAAATGCAGAATTGCCACTATACTAGTGCCGTTCACACCACAAGATGTTTGGTTTTCGATTAAAATTCATATCAAACTAATGCCAGGAAATTTGAGGAGAAAAGCCAGCATTTTTCCCTCAGCCAATGCAACCTGAAAAGGATGTCGGTCTGGTGGCCTAATTTGAAGCCCAGGGAGGTGGGTAGCATGAGCAGCCAGTCACATGAAACACTTGAGAAGGACACGTCAGCGCGTCAGACACTATTTAGGGCGGCTTCACAGCAGCTGGGCTTTCAGCTGTTCCTGACCTTGCACAGTCCTCAGAAAGGGGGAACCAGGACATGGCAGTGAGCGTGGCTGCTCCCTGGTGGCACTGTCCGCCATGTCTGGTCAGTGCTGGGTGGTGACAACTGAAACCATACGGACTAGCCATGTGCATTGTGGCCAGAAGGATGGAGTAAAGAGAATATCACAGTGCCACTCCTATGTAGATAGTGTGTCAAGAACGCCTATAGAAGGGGATTTCTGGTATGGCTAACCAGAGAATACAGACACATCCTGTTTGTAAAAACCTCAAGTTGCCTTTAGTTGCCTTCAAGAATATATTAATGTTTCACTCAATGTTTCTTGAACCAAAAACTTACGCAAAACTTAATTTTCTTTTTTTGCAGGATGCAGACTCTGCTTACTTTTCAAAGCCAAAGACCTCCTGAAGTGTATTTTCTGAAAAATAAATGAAAAAGACTAATTTTTGCCCAATCTGTTCCATAAATGTACAATTCCCACCAGATCTGTAATACTTTCCTTTTCCTTGAAGTAATGGTAAATGGACTGCATTTATATAGCGCTTTTATCCAAAGCACTTTACAATTGATGCCTCTCATTCACCAGAGCAGTTAGGGGTTAGGTGTCTTGCGCAAGGACACTTCAACACGCCCAGGGCGGGGATCGAACTGGCAACCCTCCAACTGCCAGACAACTGCTCTTACCTCCTGAGCTATGTCGCCCCATTACCACTATTACCTCCTGAGTTAAGTCAGGGTAAAATAACAACCAACTTTCAAGGCTGATTCCATGTCACAGTTAATGGAACGAGTGAAACAGCAGCTCTGCAAGTGTAATGGAAGTGACTTTTTGTTCCCCCCTGCCTTCTCTCCGATGAACATTCAGCACTGGGCACACACGGGGAAAAAGGAGAGGGATCAACATGCTGGGGATAATGCAGCGCCTGACGTTGGCTCATATGGTCCCTCATGCGGAGTTGGGATGGGTTTAAGGGAAGGGAGAGCACTAAGAGGTTCTGAGTGGGCACAACCACATTCTGTGGTATTAGTGCCTGAGTGTTCGTTTCTAGGACCTCTCCATTTCAGTGCAGCTGGGGTTTGTTTTACAGATCTGCACCCGGGCAGCCGGGCTTTCAGCAATTGCCCTACTGAATGATTCTGCTTGTCAAAACCGAAATTAAAAGCATTCTTCATTAAAGATGAATTGTGACCATGCAGTGAATTGAGCGTCTCCAACATTATGTTGTCTGCACTTGGCTTGTTCCTCTCTGCACTCCAGGACAGGTTCTGAAGTAAGAGGAATCTTGAGCCCATAGCTACGCTGTTGTGACAATATGCTATCTATCAGTACCACCATAGCAAAAGGATTTAGGCCACAGGGCACAAAAAGCATTTTGGCTTCCACTCCAGTTTCTTTTTTTTTTTTTCCTCAGCCAGTTTCTGAAAACCCTGAGTTCAGACCTGTGGTTATTACACTAGTAGACTCGTGGGCATTTTACTCATAAGGCCAGTCAAGAGGCAAGAGATTCAATGCACACATGACAGAAGCAGTATTTTGTGCAGCTGTTGGTGTGAAACTCGTTTCAACAAATAGTTCATTACCAGAGACATGATATTTCTGTTACTGTGCTGTACTTCATTATAGATTCAATCACAAATCAGAAAGAAAATTTGTATTTGGAAGAACCTGCTGCTCATTTGCAATTCTGCACAAATAAACAGAAAATTCTTGGTAATCGCTGTAAAATTATATAATTACATTTATGTACAAATACATACTGTACAATAACCACAGCTTAAAAATAAACATTTAAAACACATTTTTACAGGAAATCCACATCTGCAAACTGCACAGATCTGCAGTCATTTTTCTTGTCGAAGGAAGAATATTGTAAACTGGTCTACAAAATGATTACCGACCATATTACTGATTCCAGTAACAAAAAACAAGGCACATCCTTAATATAAGCGGTTTATAAAAAGTGATGCCTTTTTCCCTTTTGGTTTGAGAACACAAACTTCAATGGTCCAAGGGATCAAACATAAGTGCAGTAGAAAAAACAAGGAACTGGAAGCACTGTGCGGACTGTGTTGATATGAGATGGCCCCACGGTGTATCGTTTAGTGCGTCGTGCGCTGAGATTTCACCATCATCATCAGCCCGGCTATACCAGGGCCAGAGCTAATGGGCAGATCTGTGGAGCAGTCCCCCCTCAAAATATTTATGTGCACATTCATTTATATTGGCTAATATGCCGAGAGGCATGGGCCCGAGGTCCTGTGAACAAAATGGGCTAAAATCAGAAACCAGATTGATGACCAGGCAGTTCATGCTTTCAGGCGTGCGTGCGAGTATATCCTTCAGCTATCTTCACCGATGACAAAGCGAGAACCTGCTTGCAGTGCATTCTAGGAAGGCAGGTAGTATTCCGTCTGACCGCTGCGGTGCTTTGTAAAAATGCAGAGCAGTTTAAGCGCATTATTACATGAGCTGCATTTTTTCCTTACATAACATTCAATTGTGAGTTGCCACCAAACACATTCCAAAATAAAAATGTACATTCTTGAACTCAGCTAGCCAACTGACCTTGTGAATAACAACTACAACTGCCCCTAAAATTATTTTTCACTTCAAGGACACACATTTTCCAGACTTACTGTAAATTGTTGTGTATTATTAAAGTGCTGCCCTATGCTTTACAACATCAGGTATTTTTTGTGTTTCGTAGCAGGTATAAGCTTTGTAATGTATGAGGAATGAATACATTTCATTTGACCTTTCATTAGTGACTGTCATTCCTTCAAGTATATCACCGGGTCTGCCACAATTAACAAAGCAATGCTTTATATTGCCATGTGAAGACAAACGTGATCTGCACTTTCATAATGGATGGAAATGTAAAGTGATCGATTTGGAACAAAAACTGAATCCACAGCATATTAGGTTTTTGATGCTGTTCCCATCCAGCTGTGAAACGTGCAATACCAAAAACTTTACCATTAAATGATGAAGCAATGCAAACCAAACGCGTGTTTGTCGTCAGATAGTTCTGTGAAACTTTGAGTACACCCATTTCCTGAAATGGTGTGGAGAGAGGGCAGACATATTTTGTTATGACTCAAGCTGTGGAGGTTTTATGTTGAATAAGAGGGCAAAAAAACAGTACTCAGGGTGCATCTTTTACAGATATGAACGTGTGCTCTCCCCAGCTGCTCCAAGGCCTCCAAACTGATGATGAGCACTGTAGAGTGCCCACGAGGTGACCGCACTTCTTCAAAACAGAGACGTCGGCTACCTCTCCACATTTTCGGACTACACCTCAGTATGGGCGATAGGTCTAACAAACCAGGTGGTCCGCCGCCACCACCGCTGCCAGTCAATGCAGCGGGGGAACCTCAGTGGCTGGTCTGGCGGATGGCTGGTCTAGCTGTGCGTGGGCGTGGGGGGGGTCAGAGGCAGGGCAGGTGCAGCGGGGCGGACGAGTAGATGGGGTAGCCCAGCGGGGGGTCGGCGGCCTGCACGGTCAGGTTGCGCAGCAGGACGGGGTGCGCCTGGATGCTGTAGCGCTCCTCGTCGTCGTTGGTGGCGTACAGCAGCTCCCAGGACAGGTTGGCCCACTGGCCGCGCACCCCCTCCCGGTTGAGGTGGCCCACCTGCACCAGCATCTCCTGCAGGGTCAGCATGCGGCCCGTGTAGGTGCCCTGCGGACATACAGACACCCTCTTTACTCTGGCCTTCTCGCTCGTCCATGCCTTTCTGGAAGGCTCTTTCAGAGAAAATGGGCGAATGTGCTGACCTTTCACACGCCTAGCCAACTTCAAACAAACAAACAGCAAATACAAATATCAGTCCTGAAATACATTCAACATATTGAGGACTATTTACCATCCTTACTAAGATTTGGTTTCCACAACACAACATCAAGCTATTATTTATGCTATTGGATTACTCAACGGATGCCTCCAGACGTAAATAATGAGATACACTTTTAGCGTTACTTCATTTTCTATCAGTAACAATAGCTTTAGATAGTGGTTCTGCCATTATTCCCCCATTAACAATGCTGCCACAAAGCAGTTCAACAAGCATCTTAAACTGAACACCATCACAGAAACCAGGACATCATAATGGGGGCAAAGTTCACATGGCTGTCACCCATCACAGTCTGGTTAAGAATAGCTGGAAACACAAATCATTACCCAACAGGTGGAAAAGCTCTTTCTGCTTGTGCATTCACCAGGGTCAGTCAGTAACTTGTGCCTGGTCTTGTACCTCAAGACGGTGCCTGTATCAGTATTCTTATTCCTATTATTACCTGCACTACCCAAAAGGTACCATTTGCAAACCAAATCCAAACCACTACCCAAGCTGGCCTGTGAGCCAGTGGCAGTTGTTAGTTGGCGGCGAGGTGTTGACGAGGTTACCATGGTGAGATCGTGTCCCAGGGAGAAGAGGTAAGGCTTCTCCTGCAGGACGGCCTCCTGCCAGCCCCTTTCGGACACCAGACCGATGTACCAGTCCCGCTCGTAGTCCTCCAGGGTGCTTAGCAGCTCCTCCGGGCTCTCCACCGGCCCCAGGCTGGCCTGGTCAAACAGCAGCTTAAAACTGTACCTGCACGCGCCAGGGGAACAGAGCATCCGAGTGAGGGATTACCTCTGTAGTCTGGATTATAATCTGCACTCTCATACTTGTAGTCTGCAAATGAGTAGAACCGACATATGGTTGCTGTGAATCAATATCCTTTCAGAGTGTAGCATAATGATTAGGGAACTGGGCTTGTAACTCTGAGCTTGTAAATTTGACTTGATTTTGCTCATTTGCAGCACTGTACAAGGTGCTGAACTGATTCAGTAAATATCCAGTTGTATAAATTCATGTATGTGCAGAACCTGCTAAATGCCTGAAACGTAAATGTAATAACTTATCTGCACATCACAGCAGATATGCAGAGGCTAATAAGGATGCCCTGGAGAGGCCAATCCTCCCCAGTCCTGCTTCAGGTCAGGGAGCCACAAAGACAGGGGCCAGCTGCTGGATTTTGTTTTCAATTATGAGTCGTGTGGTTCAAAACAAAAATGTGACATGGAAACTGTTATTTGCTGCACGAAGGAATTTTTTGTCATTAAATATTTACTGTTAATGAATCTGTGATTTTCGCTTGGGTTTGGAACATGGCTTCTTTTAAAAGGTCAGGTTGTGGGAGGAGTCAAGCAGAGGGTGGGGCTGGTGTTATTACGACGAGCGGAGCACGGTCGTGGGTCGTGAAAGACAGACCTGTGCAGGACCCAGCTGCTCCCTGCTCCCCCACAGCTGCTTTACCTGAAAGCCTTGAGCGTGAGCTGGAAGAGCTCAGCGTTGGAGGTGAGCCAATCCAAGCCCTCGGTCCAGGGCACGTCGCCGCAGTACACCCTGTACACGTAGCTGGGGCTGGTGACGCTGGACTCCGCCCCCATGGCGATGAAGCAGCTGAGGGCCACCTGGGCGTGCAGGTCCCTCAGCGCCTGGTCCCCCTGCAAGGCCTCCGCCACCTCCAGGGGGCTCTCGCCCGGCCCGGCCAGCTCCAGCCGCCCCAGCGCGAAACGGAACCACTCCTCCGGGAAGAAGTGCCTGGCCTGGCGCAGGCGCGGCGCGGGCAAGGGGGCGCTGCGCCACCCTGAGGGCAGGCCCAGCAGCTCCGAGTGGCGCGAGCTGAAGTCCGGGCGGGGCAGGGCGGCCCCGGGGAAACCGGGGCCCTCGGGCCCCCGGCCCCTGTCCGCCGCCGGGAGCCCCAGGCCCAGGGGCTGCAGGGGCCTGAGGGCCGACAGGGCCACGTCCCCGAACAGGCTGTCCATCTCCACCGAGCCGGGCAGGGAGGGCCCCGTGTGCGGCGCCGTCCCGGGGGCCGGGGGCCCTGCGTTCACCTGGGCCGCCGTCCGCCGGGCGGGCCGGGGGCCGAACAGGTCGTCCTCGTCCGACCAGTCGCTGAAGGAGTTCAGGCTGGGGCTCTCCCGCCGCGGCTTCAGCGAGGGGGGCCTGGAGGCCGCCGCGTTGGGCTGCGTCCGCGCGCCGCGCGACCTCCTGCCCTCGTCCCCCGCGCTTCCCGCGAAGGCCCGGCGGCGCCCGACGCAGTGCCGCAGCAGGACCCACACCAGCACCTTCGGGAAGTCGTCGCGGAGCTGGCGCAGGTTGTCGTGCGAGTCGATGATGCCCGTCAGCACGCTGCGGGCGTCCGAGTACACGCGCACGGGCAGGGCCGCGCACGGCGTCAGGACGTTGCCCCAGTGCAGGTTGACGCCCGTCCCGCGGCCCAGCCCCTCGGGGGACTCGAACGCCCCCTCGAACACCTCGTCCACGCGCCGCGCCTCCGCAGTGTGGCACGAGGTCTCCTGCAGCTCCAAACCCTGGAACACAGCGCAGGAAGTGGCAGGAAGCTACGCACGTTAGCGCCATCATGCATTACTAATGCACACAGATGACATCATAAATGTTACATGCACACTCTCTGACACTTTGCAGGAAGCCTTTAACTAATCCCCCGCCGCAGGGCCTGTATAATTAACACACATTGGAGAGGAAAAGGGATTCGAACCTTGATGTTCAGACAGTAGTAGCCGAAACCTCTCTCCAGGACCAGGATCCACACAACCCGGTCCTGGATGCGGCCAAGGAAGTGTGATCCCGGCTTGGGGGAACCTTAGAGGGAGAACAAGCCACAGTTACCCAAAGCAAGGCTTTTAGGGACCCAAAACTTCTGGGGGAATACTATCAGTGTTTAATGTGGCCAGTGATTCAAACTGCTATTCTGCTACCTACGCAACTATGCATTTCTGTATAAATGCCTATAAGATGTTCAGTGTAACATGCATCATTTTGTCACATACAAAAAATATACAAAACACTTTAGCCTGGCCGATTGAACAAGTCTGAAATGCTTCAATTCCTGAAGACCCGCAATCCAACTGAAGTAAACAGCTCTTCCTTGGGTGAAAACAGGCTCAGCCATTTTCCAAAGTGGCCTGCGGTGTAAGGGTCGGAGCGGAGACGCAACCACAAAGGAATCCGGCGAGAGGGAAGGGCTCAAGTGGCTTGTCGAAGCCGGACTCGCGTTTCATGGCCCAGGGACAGATGTCAGATCCCATCCCTGCATCTGGCAGGAGCCGCTGTGTCTCCTGATGGAAAGTGACGTGTTTCGCGTTCTGCTGCCTCTCATTGCTCGTCGATGCAAAGCATGATCCCCGTTTTCAGCATCGGAAGCTCCACTGGAATTACGCATCTAGGCAAAGACCTTGTTGTTCGTCATGAATATAATTAAACTGATGGATGATATCACCACATTTCCTTCCTCCCCTCCCTTTTTTAAATTTTACACGCCTGCCCATCTTAAATAATTAAACCGAATCGCTTCTTTCCTTCCTGGCAGCGAGTTAGCACCGGGCAATCAGATTCGCGAGCGGCCGCAGACAGGACTAAGAACATTACGGGGCAAACGGTGTGGAAATATTCGGGATGTAACGAATACAGATCAGACGGATTCGATTTGGGTCGCTCGCTTCACGAGGGGAGGGGCCCTGGATCTGGGGGGGCGCAGCGTCAGAGCCGGGCACGAGCCGCACGCGTCACGCGGCGGACGCACGTCCCCCTTTCAGGCCCGCGCGGGGCGGCGTCCCCGCTGCGCGCTCTACAAACACGCCTCGCCGCTTTTAAAGTTCACCGCACCGCTGCAGTTATATCCCAGTGTCCCGCCCCCCCACCCGACATTAAGACCGGAACATTTACACAGGAGATGCAGCTCACCGCATGACATCGCATTTGTTGATCCTTTCTGGTAATTAAATGATTTTTTTTCTTTCCATACTGTGTACTACCGAGCTGGTCAGTGCACATTCAAATGTCAATCTTCAAACAGGCCATTTTATTTAAAGGAAATGTAATCATTTATAACCAGGGGAGGATTCTGGATGCTGAAGCTCTGGACTGATGGACCAGTTTTGGGTTGGAGTCCTGGACAAGACAATGATGTCATTCCCTCAAGCGAATACTTCATTTCAACTGACCCAAATTTTTCAATGGCTTTGAATTTGTATTAAGAAACTGTCATGTCAACAGTGTCAACAGAGGCAATGACGTAACAATTAAGCAGGTAGCATGTACCTTAGCAAAATACATACCATTTTTGAGAGCAAATTCTCAAAATCTTTAAAAAGTCTTGAAAAGACATTTGCCGTTTTCGACCTGGAGTGCCTTAAGAGGAAAAAAATTTTCTTTGTTTAAAACTTGAAAGCTCATGAAATTTGTTTTTGACACTTCAGGTTCACACCCGACAACAAACTCACTTCCATTTGGCACAAGGAGGTCACGGCAGGTTGTTATTTTTGTTTGTTTAAGCCCCATCTGCACCCCATGCTTTACTGCAACATACTGGAGCCCCTTCTCGCATACATAAGCATCTAGAGCTTTCCGTTTCAAGCCAAAACAAACGCATCAACATTTCTCATGCCACCTCCAAATTAACAGGTCTCTGCACACCAAGGCTTCCTGAACTAAAGACCAAGCCATTCAAAGAAAAGCTGGGACAATTACTGATGATACAATTACCAGCCACTACGCTACCTTTTTATAAATTAGGATGGAGGTATAGTACCTGGAAAAGAAGTAAAGTTTGTTTCAGTTTAATTCATGCAATGATGGACCTTCTGTACGATCAGCCCACTCTTTCCTGCTCGTCTGATATTATTGGACGCTTATTTCAAAGATTTGTTAATGTACGAGTACAAAATAGATATTTTCTCAGACTATGATGTTCCTGGAATTTCCTCAACTGAGAACAGCAACAAATTAAAATTAAATGTATATGACAATGACTATTAAATGAGAATTAAAATTACCGTTGCGGTATTACGACACATACACCTGACGAGAGGTCAAGAACCCTCCAGCCAACGCTAACTGTATCTCACGCTTTTAGCATACGGCTAAGTGAGGTAAATATATAAACAGGGTCGTGAGAGAGGCCCACTTACCCAGCGCTCCCCTGGCGAGGGCGGTGCTGAGGGCACAGGCCAGGCTGCCGCTCATCTGCTGGTAGTACACCGAGTCCGGGCAGGAGCAGGCGGTGCCCACGGGGCCGGGCCAGCTGCGCTCGGGCCTGGGGAAGCCCACCAGGAAGACGGGCAGCGTGAAGAGGGGCAGCAGGGGGGCCGACAGCACGGCCGACAGCACCAGCACGGCCAGCAGCAGGGGGAAGAGGGCGCCGTTGAGCGCCAGGAGCCGCCCCGCCGACTGCCGCCGCTGCTTCTTCTCCGTCCAGGAGGTCACCAGCACCGTCAGGGCAAACTTCAGCTTGGTGGCAAACTGCTCCAGCCGGTCGCTTATCAGGCTCACCTGTGGCAGGTCGGCAGAGGTTTGGGTTAAGGGGCCTGGCTCCACCACCCACTGAGAGGGCTCAAGCTTTTCTGACAAAGGAAACTCCTACCCATGAGTCACTCTTCATGTGGTTCTTGAACTTGTTAATACTGAGACCCAAATTAGAAATACTTTTTAATGCCGAGATCCAAATTGAGTACCTTTAGAATTACAAATTGACTACCTTTCAGGGACCCTTCCAATACACATACTACCATAGCCTAGTGGACTACAGACTCATTCCGGGACCCACCTCATACAGCCCCATGACCCATTTTGGGTCCCGACCCATAGTTTAAGAAACATTGATGTAAAGCATTGATTTATGCTAGCGCTGAGGGAAGCTTGGGTCGCATTTTGAATCACAAGCACAGGCAATGAAGCCCAAGGTAACTGACAAGTGCTCAGAATTGTGATACTGATTGGAGTACCATGTTACACTGACATCAAGGCTTGGCAAATCACAGACTGAGGTTGATAAGGACATTCACAAACACAGTTGTGCAGCTGTTATGGGTCCGGGATTGTAATAATCTAAATAACCTTTATTTGATTTACTTTTAAATCCTTTTACCGTCACATACCGTTTCTATATAGGCCATTTTGCAATGGCAGGGTTCATTATTCATAGTTGAACTTTTCATTATTCAATATTTGTGTTGGGACTGAAGACAAATATTATATGAAGCTAAATATTTGGTGTTGTTTTAATATTGGCACTGGTGTGTAGTGGAAAAATAATGCTATTTTTTGAAGCAACAGACAGCTTGGATTACGCATCACTTGGCTTTGAATCATGTGTCCGTATGTAAACACTTCTCACTACATCTCTGTCTTTTCCCCCATTTCCCTCGTTTTTCCTTACCCTCACAGGAATCATCTAAGGTGTCTCTGGGGCCTACATGGAGTACATGGAGCACTGCAGAGGAAGTATGTGCACTCACCAATGCGCTCACCCACAAGTGAGTGATTCTAACATACTGGCCACACAGTGCTACAGGACAGCTAGTGCCGGTCAAAGGACAGGTGCAACTGTGGCTGAGCAGGACTAATCTATGGTTTACAGGCATGTCACAATGAGTGAGCTAGTGAGAAGCGATCCAAAGAACCCTGATAAACCTAAACTAACTCCACTACCGAGAAGAAGCCAACTGGGTCCCAACAATGCAGTCTCTTCCTCATAGCCAGCGAATGACACAAACCGGGGAAGATAAACTTACTGTTTCTTTACTGGCCAATTCATAGCAAAACAGAGCACCAACAGCTGAAAGCACAGCAGAGAGGAGGATGACATTCAGGCCGTAAGGGTGGATGTCTTACCAGCAGGAGCTGGACCCCCGTGCCCAGGCTGTCCCACCACAGCAGCTGCACGCCCCGGGCCGCCAGCCGCACCACCGCCACCACCGCCATCTGCAGCAGCGAGTCCTCCGTGCTCTGCCACACCTGAGAGAGGAGACAGGCGCCCTGGTTTCAGCCTCTTCAGCGGGAAAAGCCTCTTTTGTATCCCTGCATCGCCTCTCTCCCAATCACAATCAAGCCTCCCTGAGCCCCCAATTCAGGCCTTAACAGGCGTAGCAATAGCACTTCAGACAAAAAATAGCTCCTGCACTCTGTGTTGTATTTTAAGAACGTCTGTGACCACCATCCAAACTACAATGAGCTGAATGCAATAAATGGGACACAGTGGGCAGGAGCCTCTTCTACAACAGATCTAGGATCCCGAATTGGCCTTGTACTAGGCCTAATGCTTTTGAGTTCTGGGAAGCTGAGGACCAAGCTGACACAAACGAATGTCAGTAATGGTGACTTCTGGGTCAAACTGCACTCATGGATAGCTTTTAAGAGATGTGAAAGGTGCTAACTGAGCGCGCTGTCCTTTTCTAAAGAACCTGTCATTTATTAGTTAGGATTCAGCTCCTGTATTTTTTGCCCCCCCCTGACAGGAACAGGAAAGACGCTCACCGTTCTGAAAGCCCGGCTGAAGCCCATGCAGAGAGAAGCAGTGTGCAGCCTCTGAAGAGAGTCGTCCACAGCCAGGAAGGCAATCATGGCGAACGGCGAAACTGCAAGGCCCACAATCAAGATGAGTGAAACGATCGTCTCCCCAGATGACACAACACAGGCTCCTGACTTTCACGAGCGATGCCAAATGAGAGGAACGACCAACGGAGCAGAGCTCCGCCTGGAACCTCACCCAGATTGACCAGCACTCTTCTGACCATCCCCGCCACCTGGAGACCCCGGCTCTGCTGCTTGAACACCCTCACGCTGGTCGTCTCCTTGGGGTACAGCGGGTTGTGGAAGACTCCCCCGAGAAGGTAGACGCCTTGCATCTCCCTGAGGGCCCAGCTGAGAGTGAAGAGGGCGATGAGGAGGTAGCTGAGCACGGCCTGGGCGCCCGTGGTCCAGTTTCGGGTAGGGGGGAGGAAGTGGTGGAGGAGGCCCGCCTCGGCCATGGCCGCCAGCAGCAGGCTGAGGTAGAGCAGCAGCTCCTTCCCGCCCAGCCTCCAGCCCAGCGCGCGGGAAGGCTCCGAGCGGCTGCCCGGCGCCCCGCACAACCTCAGCTGCACCCCCACCTGGCTGAGGTCAAGGCTGAGCAGGAAGCCCATGGCGACGGTAAAGAGCACCACGCCCAAGGTGGACGGGATGAAGAAGATGGAAACGGCCACGCACACGGATACCGAAAACATCCCCAACAGCCTGAAGAACAAGAAAGCAAACAGTGAGGGAGACCCACACAAGCCTGGGAGGAGAACTGCAGGTCATGATGGGAATGGCTACACTTTACACTTTAAACAGTCACAGGACTGGCTGAGGGAAATGCAAAAGCCCTGTAAAGTAAATCTGGAGTGTGCACTGTGTTCAGGTCCAGTAGCTGGGAGGGAACAGTCACCTGACATTAGTTGACATGGGGGAGCCCCCGAGTCCAAACACCAGCACCTGCTCCATGCCCCAGAGGAGGAGGGCATCCAGGGGAGAGAGCATGCCCAGTGCCCACAGCAGGGGCAGGAACAGGAACAGCACATGAAGCACCTGGTTCGTCTGCTGCAGCTCAGGCACCGGCCCTGCAAATCTGCCAGCGGACAGAGAGGCACAACCAGCAAGTCAGCACAAGCCTGTTCATCAGTTCACACGACACCACACTCAACAGGGTAAGAAAAAGAATGGTTAAGTTTGGGTTTTCTCAGCGGTCACCTCTGTGCGAGGTCCACGGCGATAAAGGCGAAGATGTAGAGTGGGCGGGTGAGCGGCGTGATCTCGTAGGTGTCCTGCGCCTGGAAGGTGGCCGTCTCGGTCGCTGTGTTGACGATGAGCGAGTACTCCCCGATGCAGAGCGTCACCCAGCTCAGGACGAAGATCAGCACGGCCACTCCCGTGTTGCCGTAGAGGGCGGTGAGCCGATTGAGGAGCAGGTACCAGGTCCCCAGCCCGCACAGGGTCCCGGCCAGCACCGAGTGGAGCACCGTGTTCAAGACAAACTTCTTGCCGGGGATGATGAACTTGATGGTCTCGGAGCTGGTGCAGCTGGCGAACTCCACCTCCTCCTCGTCGGCCAGGATGTTGGGGGTGTGGAGGCGCTGCACCGTGGCGGTCTTCCGCACGGCGCACGCGGCCAGGGCCTGGAGCACCACGGCGGCCCCCAGCATGAGCCCCCCGGACAGCGCGGCCGCATAGTAATCCTCCAGCAGCTGCAGCTGGTACAGCAGCGTGCCCACCCCGCCAAACACCCATGGAGTCAAGAACAAGATGATCTGGTTGACGTAGATGTACGGTGGGGCGCAGTAGCCCAGCTTGAAGCGGGGCCCCCCCAGCACTGTCTGAGGGAAACGTTTCCAGAAGAACTCCTGCTTGTACTCATTTAGCAGGGGGACATCGGGCCCCATCCTAATCACACCCTGGGGGGAGGCCTGGTCATCCCCAAGGGTTGGTTATAAGCTGCTGGGACATCTCAGACCGCTGGAAAACAATTTTTAAAAGCATAAGAGAATGTTATCTAACGTTAGGTAACGTTAGCTAGTCAGCTGTAATGTAATATTATGTATAATGTATTGTATTAACCATTTAGTTTACAAGAATAGCTCACATTTTAGACACATATTGCTAAATACCACCAAATAACCGGTTTTGACTACTAGAAGTTTTGAGAAGCTAACCTTTATCCAACTTGCTAGCTAGGGGAATCCTACAGCTAGCCAAATACCACACAAATATCCCTTTATTACATTGGGCACATAGATATATGATCCCTGGTGGGTAAAAACTTGTGTCAGCACTGCCAGCTGTGTGGTTAGCCTGGCGCTTGATGGTTTCTACGTGGCGAATGTAAACAAACAGTTTGGCCACAAAACTCAACAAGTTAACGTCGGCTACCTAGCTAACTAGCGTGCTTAGTTTACTCACATTTTAACTCGTTTCAGATAATATTAGACCTAGCTAGCTAGAAAACTAACGAACAATGCTGCTGCTAACAAACCAGCTAACGTTTATTATCTTAGTAAAACACAGGTACATTTTACACAACCATATGTAAATTATATGCATAATATGTTTTTAGTAGCTGCTTAGCAAGTGAGTCCAATAAGCAGCTTTATGATGGAACATGTTAGCTAACGTTAGCTAGCATTTTTTTTCAGCTTTCTACCGCGGGGTAACTGTGCCTTTGGGAAATGTTAGGTAGCTAGCTAAGTTACCGTTACATCATTGATTTTATATTTAAGACTCGGTATGATATCACTGTATAGCCAGCTAGCTACGTTAGCTACCTAGCTATAAAACTAAAGTCACGTTACAGTAATATTCAACCAGCTAGCAAGCAAATGTTAACTATACATAGTTAGCTAGGTGATTACATAGCAGGCAAGCTGACGCTAGAATGCTTTATCGATAATTAATAATAAACATATTTCCGTTAGCTAAACAAATGAGCGCTTACAATGGCAAATCAGAGATGCTACCAAACTAGTTAGCTGATGCATTCTCACCGCACAGCTAATACATGGATTATCTGAACGACAAGAACAAATACTTACTAATTTTCACATTTGAATTGTTGACTTGTAGTGATCTCCAAGCGGGTTACATTTGAAAACGCGGTCTAATTTCGGATTTGGAAGCGCTGGCCCATAGTCCCTTTTTTCCGTTGTAATTAAAATCCGTTGTTTCTCCACACTCCCTCCCTGAACGAGCTGCGTGCGCGTTCCTGTCCTCTTCAATGTAGCTGGTGGTACGCGCTCACGTTACCTTTCCCTTTCACTCAAGCAAATGCGGACTGGCAAACAAGCAAAGCTTGGTTCCATAACTGTGTCAAAAATGCATTATGTCCACGCAGGTTGCTTTGTGTCTACCGAAATCAGCATTGCCTAAATAAGTTGAAAGTCATGGTTAAATGTGACATTGTGAAAACCGTTACTGTGGTTTCTGAGAGACCACCACTTGTCTGTAAATCCAGCATCCAATCAACTAATCAGCCTGCATCAACTGAAACGTCTGTTAGTGGTTTGCATTTTGTTGAACTACTGGGGGAAGCATTACATAATGGTGAAAAGGGACTTCTTCACTATCTGCATGGGCATGAGGACACAAAATAATGTATCGTAAAGAGCATGAGTACATTGTTCAGACACAGGCAGTGAGGGCTAGGTAGTGAATGGTCTTTGCAGGCATCTTTAGATACATATGCTTTAAAGAGATATTTCACTTTCTGTTTAGAAATATATATATTTAAGTTTTAATGTATGTTATCGGTCAGTTTCTGATGACCAGCCAACATTATATCTGTTGATATAGAGTTTCTGGACTAAAGTATGAAAATACACTTCAAGTAACTCCAAGGCAGCTTGTTCAGTAATGGTATTTAAAAAACTTGTGCCATTCACTTCTGTAAAATATTAATTGCACGTGATTTCAGTGATGTAGACTTAACTACAATTAGAATGTTATGAGTGTTATCATCATTAAGCAATTTGATGATAAATGATGTAGGGGGCAAATGCAGAATTATTTCATTTTCTTCAGTTTACATGTTTTGTGGTTTTTGAAATACCGTTCATATATGCTCAAGTAGACATGACTTCTTAGAACATCATATTATGTACAGGCATGCACGTGAGAACAGCTCCCATGTCATTCTGTTACCATGGGTCATTGACATTTGACACTGCTGGAAACAATATGGGGCCAGATATACAGTAGCAGTAAAAATTCAAAAACTCATGCAGAAAGATGCCTGCTACCATTCTGAACCACCAAGAGCCAGAAGAGTACAATCCCCTTCACCTGAATGTGGGCCCATGACATACTTCTAAAACCACTTTCTTTCTGTTCAGTCAAAGGCACTACTGATTTGATGGTAAACGAGGCCTCAACATTGAGAGGGCTTTGGGGTTAAAAGGGCCCTTGACGCAAGTATACATTGTCTAAGTTTAATGGTGACTCCTAATTTGTACCATACCAAAACATTCTGAAACAAAAGGCATGAAGCTCACAGTTTGTTTTGTTTCAACACATTTGCAGTACAATACATTTAAATGTTGGTAAAATACATTAACGTTAACATATTGTTCTTACAGAAATCTTCGGGTTCAGATATATTGCACTTCCCCAGTTTGATAACCAGCTTTACTGGGATTCTGCTACACAGTTTCTGTCTTAGCCTAGAACTGTGCACCCTGCAGGAGACTAGGGAGCAACAGCTGGGGCTGTTTTCTAAACTGCTCCCTTGCTCTCCACACACTTCAGCGTTCATCCTTGCTTCCTCCAATCGCTCCTAATTAAGCCTCTTTGCAGGGTACAAGCTGAACAGCAGGCCCCATGATTGTCGACAAGAATACCCTGCACAACAGGGGCCCAATTTAAACACCAACGGATTGCAAATGTGAGCGCAATTACCATGTCATCTGTCAGTAAACGAGGCACTTGTGCTGATTGCTGTTTGCGAATTTCCACATTTTTTGAACGTAGCTCCTCAAGGGCATGGAGTCTCCTTGCATGCCAGTCTATAATCAAACCGCAGTGGTAGGCGACGACTCTATTTGTCACCAGCAAAATATCCTCTTCCTATAAGAATAAACCTAGCACTTTGATCACCTTTTGGCATGAAGATGTCCAGCAACAGGCAATATGAGCTCCGAAGTCCAATGTGAGCTGTATTCACACCTTCTCCTTGAACAGGCAAAAAAGGCTGTTGTGTCATACCGAAACACGTAAAATAGTCTTGTCTGTAATACCCACCAAACAGGAAGACACAGGTAGTGAAAGTTTCAATCAATGCTCAGGTATTATACATTCAGAATATTCTCCCCTTGCCTCACAGATGGTTGAAAAATATGTTTCCTTTTCTAACTGACATATGTTTAAATCCTTTCATGATTGGTTGTTGGTAAAAACTGGTGTTTTCAGATAATTTAGAATGGCAGCTGGGAGCTACTGCTCACTGGCTACTATAGTAGCAAAGCTATACATCAATGCTATTAGCAAATGCTATTTATGAAAGACCAACTTTTGGACATTATATCAGCAGCAATACTGATATATTCAATTATCCACTGTCATTTTATTGACTGAAATAGTTAGTTTTCTAGTTAACTGAGAAAGCTACATTTGTGAGGTAGGCTTAATGATTTTATTCTTGAAATATTTAATCATAGATAGTTGTTGAGAGAGAGAGGGAGAGATTAAGTCCTTCAAATTTTGTAGCATCTGAAACAGTCAATACGTAGCAACTAATTTCAGAGGTAGATCTGCGATTGCACTGCTGGAAGTAAATGTAGTGAAAAAGGTTGATTTTACTGATGGATGATCCACAATATTGAACTGTTCCACAATACACCAGATGACAGAGAGAGAAGCATGTGGTTATCTTCAGCTTCCAGATTGCATTTTTAGGTCATACGTCAAGGACAGTTAAATTCTCTATAGAAGAAATTATAAGAATCAATGCAGATCAACCTTTTACACCAGACAATGCATTTTTACACACAGCGGATGCACATCGCTGTCTCACTGAATCAATGCTTTAAAACGGGAGCAAACAAGAGGTCTTAGAGCTCACATGGCTTCATAATTAGAAACGTCTTCGTCTTGCTGTTAATTGCGCGGATACTTTTAAATTATCAACATAGATTCAGGACCTCTTGTTTGCCGCCTGCTTATGAATATTTTTTTTAATATATTCACCTACATTTAAATGACAGCCATGTTATTCATTATCATATTCCTGCTAAACTTTATAAAGAGCAGTGCAATGATCAGTTCCATTTCACCTGGTGGAACTGACATGGTGTTGAGTCTCACCTTTGTTCCAGATGCTGGGCTTGAGTCTCTGTCCTGCTGTTTCCTGTGCTAATGTTGGCTCAGCGTGAACCAGTTACTGTCTATCAGTTCTACACCATCATCCAACAGGCAGGTAACTTGCACCAGTGTGTAGTGCCCATTCATAAGGGCATGACCTTCCACTTTGCACAACTCTTCTTGCACCTCTGATCCTTATTTAACAGATTTAACAGATTAGAGCGATGCCCTTCAGACAGGAACACGCTTTGAAAGGAAATTCAGTTGTCAAAAATACTTATTTTAAACTACTTATGTTACCGTTATGGTTAATATGACAGATTGCAGTAGAACTCAAACGTCTGGATGTGTATGGTCTTTAACAGGTAGAGAATGGATGTGCATACTCAATTTATAAATTGGAACTAAATAGATGTCTATCAGGTTTTGCATCACAATCAATTTTATGCACACACCCCTGATTTAAATCCAACATCTGGCCGCATCAGTTCTAAAGGCGATATCCTCAGATGGAGAGCTGGGCAGCTCATTTGACTCAACAGCCGAACAGAATTGTCTGCTCTTGTGCAGGCAGCCCGTGCACACACAGAGCACTGCTCTTCCTAGATTTTGACCGCAGCGGTGTCAGGACGGCCCGGCGGGGATATCGCATGCCTGTGACCCCGGCAATCCCAGCCCATCTCGCTGATTACGGAATCCAGCGGAGGGTAAGCCCTCGAACGTAATCCGCATGTTTGCATGTGATTGCTCTTTCTCCCCTGGCCCTGTGGGGAGGTTTGCCGCTGAAAACAGATTACCCTGAGACCCAAAGACTTAACTCGCGCATTTCCTTGTGGGGCGAAATCAGAGAACATGGGCTGTGAGACGTCGCATATCGCGGAAGTGTGAACGAGGGCCCGGAGATGGGCAGCCATCAGGGAGACGTGTGTTATTGTTAGGTGTTCTCTGATTGTGATGATGGCTCTGTGGTGGCCAGTGTCAGCAGGGGGGGGAATCATAGCCCAGCAGGGGAGAGTATAACTCCATCCACTTAGCCACAGCCTCTACACACTGGACTAATAATGGCTGTCTCCATGCTAAATCCTAATCCTGAGGCTAGGGATGGGCTTAAGTCAAAACTTTGAACCACTTTCTAATTGACAACCCTGCAGCAAGACCTAATCTGGTCGAAAATACACATTATTAAAGTGATTTGCATTATTTCTGAGAATCCTGGAGAGGTTATCATCATATACTGGATATTTATAGGCAAGTGTGTTCAGGCACTACTTTTGGCCAAAGGGTCATTGACTTTTAATCCTAAATGGGACACTGCAATAGAATGCTTGTAGGAGATGATTCATTCTTTATCCAGTTTGTAGACATGAATAGGAGTATAATCTGTGTGAGTAGATGCCTTTTAGGGGAAATCATTTTCATCATTTTTATCCAGGGAGATATTTCACAAACAAAAATAGTAAGATTGTACATCCATAATTTTTTTCAATTTGTTATATATGCTTATGTCCTGAATATTGTAGGTATGGAGACAGTATTTGTATTGTCACTTCATGTCAGCAGGATAAATGCTTTGCTTTTCCCCACATCCCTATGATTAAAACAACACTTGTTTTTAAAAGAAAAGGTATTTTTTCATCAAAAGTATACAAATAACCAAAATTATGATTTTTATAAGTTCAAAAACATTATTTCAACATTATTTAATTGCAGTTGTGGCCTGTTAATAAACAATGTACCATACACATGCATTAAAGCATTTTTATAAACGTCTGCAGCATGACAGCTAACATGGGCTAATATAAAAAAAAAAATATATAAAAGTCTGTTGCTCTAAAATGAAATAGTTTAAGATGTAAAATACCACCCCTGGTTGATGAAATAGGGCCAGATTAATATGCTGTTGCTGATCTGTACAAATCCACCCTGTGTAATACACAGCATACATGCTGAAGACAAAAGAAGACACTGGAGCCTATTGTTGTCTCAGCAGAACAATGAAATGCACATCGTACTTTAGTATCATAATTACATCAAATATACACAACACAGGGACATTGTTAATTCTCCATCTTATCCTGAGCAATTTTCCCAAGCACTTTTCCGTGTCTGTAATTCCTTTGGCTTATGTTGTCCAAGACACTGAGGATTACCAATATTAATATTACACATTCTTAACTCGGTGAAATTATTTTTAATATCAAATGTGACATGCAAATCTGCTGCACTATTATTATTTTAATATTTTGCCGTTGAAAGTGATTTCACCCCTCTGGTCCTCCAGATGTTCCCTTTGCCATACTATAAAGACATGGAGTATCATTAGACGATAAAGAAGAAGGCCAAAATATTAATGTGAAGATGATAAGGATCTAGAGCAAAGAAGATTACAGCCTAGGGCTTTATTTTCCCTGGTAAACTTAGGGAAGCAATCTCTTCTTGTACGAGACACTATAAAAATGCCCAGCAAACAAATCAAGTCATATTATATCTTGTAATCCTTCCAAAAATCAAATCTACTCCTGAGCAGTTTGTGTTCACGTCATCTGTGCAAATCCCCTTTATGAATTAAGAAAAAAGGTTTTTCAAATTCCCTGGGAAATGAACAGTTGTCAGGCCCCTATGGCAGCCTGCTGCAGAGATATCCGGGATGAATACACTGTTGTGCTCTTGTCTGTGAGCCAGTAAGCAGGGACAGCAGGATTAAGTCAATGTAGGTTCTTCTAATCTTCCTTCTTTTTCATTTCCAAAAGCACTTTTAGAAATGATGTCTGGAAAAGCGCACGATCGTAGTGTTGTGCAGTTTAGCGTCTGTTTGCCTGTTCAGGACAATGACTTCTCAGCGTGAGCCTATGGGCTTTCTCAGTATCTCACCATGTGTCTGTCTCTCTCTGAATGTACAAGGTATCAGTGCGCCTCGCCACCTGTTCTGTGTTCCTGTATAATGCACTCATGCACACAGGCAGCCAGAGTAAAAATATATGTTCATCAAGGGATCATCTTCCTCCTATCACTTGTATAATCCCTTCACCATCCTCTTGTAACTGCAGTAATGTCATCCTTGCAAGTTTGATGCATACACCACTGAGGTATAGAAGCATCCAGAAGGATGCTGTTAATTTTAAATGCATTAAAAAGAGTTTCGTTAAAAAAGAAAATACTAAATTTGCATCACAAAATCAACATTCAACAGCCTTACTTTAAGATGCATACAGTACAGGCAACAATTGATGTTGGCTTCAATTTCCCAAGCACGTTATTATATAATTTTAAATGGGACCCATTTGTGGGTGGAATTTTCATCTTTGCATTCTCTGTGAACAGGGCATTTTCCATTCAGTTGTCTTTGCTGCAGAAAGTAGGCCTGAATTGTAATGGAAATGTACAAATTCTATTTTGCCGCTGTTTTATATTGTTGCTGGTTTCATTTAGTCGTCCTGCTGACAATGTTTACCATTGCCCTCACAACAAACCAACATCTCTGCCCTGGCAGCTGTGATGTCTGACTCCATCTCCTTGGAATACAAATGCTGAGAGGAAAAAAAAAAACTCATTTGATTTGTGTCTTTTCAACAGTCCCCAGGTTAAGTGGCCTCTTACCAAGCAAAACGTCGGTACAGAATCAGTCTTGGGTTTGCATGTACAAGAGTACTTTTCCCCCTCTTGGCCTCCCTCTATTTCCTGGGAGACAGATAGGAGGAGAATTACAGTGAAAATGACAAATTCCAACAATACCACAATGACAGGTTTTTAGAAGAAGCCATTATTATCATTTCTATGTCTTTATGTTCCCTGAATTGAGTTTGTGCTGGAAGGTTGTAATACTTCTTTAGAAAATAAATGCATAAGAAGTTTTTTTTTAATTGTTCACATTTGAAAAACTGCACATTGTCCCCAAGGTAAAGGATCATTCTGCCTCAGGAAGAGCATTGAGCACAAACAGAATCATTATAGCAGTGAATTGCAGCATTTTTCACACACCTGATATAGTCCTACGAAAGGCAGACAGTTACTTGGAACATCATTTGAGACCCGGGCTTTGCACTGTGTTATCTTCACTCAGTTTCATTATACATATATAATACATGTAAACAAATCAAATTAACTGGCTGTTGAGCAGGTAGTTAATTAAATTTGTTTTACATACATTCTATATGCAAATTTGTGTTATACAAATTAGTTGTTTTCATGCTTCATCAGTAGAAAGGCACAGATTGAAGATACTAAACTACAGCATTGCTCGATCACAGTAGGCATCTACACTGGGACTGACATTGGATTGGCCACATGCATTTTGGTTCTTGGGGGCATGTTCTGAGTTTCCTCTTACTGCCATTCATATTTGGTATTTCATAACATTTTTTTGTCTGTTAAACACTTTGATGGTCCTCCTGTCATTCATTCATCTTCATTTTGTTCAGCAGCTAACTTCGTTTTAATTTCCATTCAACCAGCAGCACCCCCCCCCCTCCCCTCACGGTCCCACAGTCCCAGTCCCACAGTCCCAATCCCCCCTCCACATTTTGCAACCTGAGTAGATGGCAAAGAATACATGGTCCACTCAGCAATTATTTACAGTGCTTTGGGCTAATGGCAATCTCAGTCTACTGACAGGGCAGAATGTGTCATCAGTAGGCCAGCAGTAATGGCCTGAGAGAGAGAGAAAGAGAGCAAGAGAGGGAGAGAAAGAGAGAAAGAGAGGGTGAGAGAGAGAGAATCATCTTCAAAGGAGAATCGTCTCCAACAGACATACAACAAGGACAAACACAGCTACTGATAAAGCTAGACCAGCTGACAACCTCCCCCTCCTCTCATCCCCCTCTCTCCCTCTCTCTCCCTCCCAGGCCAGGCTCCATGTCAGGCTGAAGAAAACATAACCTGTCACATTCCATCCCATTAAAGCAGCTCAGAAGCATGTGCTCCGCTCACAGGGAGAGAGAGCGGGGCCAGCCCAGTGTGTTCGTGTGTGCTCACATGGACGCATGAATTATTCATGCTCTTTATGCAAATGAAACTTAAACCGGGGCCAAGAGATGGCCAGCAATACACAGTCAAATCTATTAACGCGTTCGTTTCGGATGCATGTATACACACGCTGCATAAATACGTCCGTTCACATTTTCTGTCCCCCAGATTGTCCATCAAGCCGCATCGCCTGCCATACACTATTAATATGCATTAGAGTGCTCTCATCAAGCCCCAATCTCAGCATCCCTCTTTTTAGTGGGGCTCATCAGTGGCTATTTGCAGTAATGCAATGAAATGAATGTGCACTCAGTCATTAGGCTTGGTTAGTGCAGGGATTTAGCACAAATTAAGTGAAGTATATGCATAAAAGGCTCTTTCACAAAAGCCCGTGGTGAAACAGATGCTTTCCCAGGTTTAAACACTATCATCATTGGTGTGCGTAGGAACTGTATTTATATCCTTGACCTTGAGACACCTGCCCAAGGAGAAAGCTGGGCTGAGGGGGGGTAAGACGTGGCAGACGGGCGGACATGTTGTGTGGATCTGCCGATTCTTGCTCTGTGTGTGTGGGCTTCTGTGGAGAAACAGGGGCCGTGCGTCCCCCAGGTCCTCCCAGATCACAGCTGCGAGGATCAGCGTCGCTCCGATGCCACGGTCCCTCTGCACTGTGACCTCTTTATTCTCCTGCAGCTCACTGCTCGCTGTCCAAATCAAACGCAGGCTTCCCGCACCTTCTTTAACATCTAATCCATGGTGCTTTTCGATGGCTTTCAAGGTCAAGTTCCCTCAAATTCACTCAACACAACTTTTTGTGCAAAATGCATTAGGGTTAAGAATTTGGATGTTGGAAACACTAAAAAAACAAACAATAACTGAGCCTTGATGTTACAGGTTGATCTTCAGTTCATGTCAAGCGAGCTGATGTGTGAATTTCAGAGATGACTACCCCCCCATAAAAAAAGCAACTTCTCAAGTAGCCTATGACAGTCAGTGAGCTTGAAGGAGCAGAAACTTCTCCTTGAACTGATTATTTTTCTTGACCGGTTTTCAATCAAGTAAAGTATTAATTGCATTATACACAATGCCATCAGATATAGCCAGTTCTCCGTAATTAGGCTATTAGGTGAGTAATCTTATTTGCATTGAAATAGCACATTTTATACACATTATTTAAGAAAAACTGTGGATACACGTTACATGTACTCTTTATTCTCTGCACTCACACTTGGAGAATGTTCATAGAATATGAAAGTGCAGGTTAGATAGGCTAGCCTTTATTACAGGCTGTGCTGAGAGCTAACATGGTATTTAACAGAGTGGTGTATCTTTTTTATGTGTACTTAGTTATTAAACAGATTTTTCTAAATTGAATTTAGATTTATTGCTTAATCTCCCTAACATGATGTGAAGAAACAAGCTGTATGGTCATTTTCCAAATGATAATTCAGATCCTTGGCACACTTGCTAATTAAGGAAAATTAGCCTAATGAAAATGGGTTAAATAATACTGTTATTGACAGTGTTTAAGAGGAAAGTAAGACCGATGTCAAATAGTAACACTGTGACAAGCCTAGTTACTAGCTTGAATACTGCTGCATTTGTGTGGCCATATCAACTAATGTTGTGCTGACTTACCTCCAAAGATCAATGTGTAACACAAATTAAGTTAATTCTTGGCTCAGAGATGACCTTGTTCAAGCAGCTGGTTTATAATGAGACTTTTCACATTCATTTAGATTGGTGGAAAAAAAATACATAATATATAACGTTATCTCATTATGAGTGGTTGTGCAGTGTATGAATAAACAAGTAAAAACCTCACTGTGAACTAAACAATGGCCCAAAGAAATAAGACATACTGGTTGCTATGTTTTCATACAGGACCGAGCATGCATTTGAGACCTTGGGTGCTCTCACAGAACAAGCTATGCAATTGAACCACAAGACATATTCAGCTGTGGATTCAAGCACTTTCAAGGACCGTAACCATTTTCAAAAAATATCAAGGTCTCATATTCTTTTCTCAAATTAAAACTTTGAGGATTCTGGGACTATGAGAGCCCTGCAAACAGTAGTATTGTGCCCAAAAATGCTTGCGGCCAAGATGGTGGCTTGTAGGGTTCGCTGTGCTAGCTCTGAACAAGACCTAGATTATTATTCTGCAATGGTTGGATTTGTGGTTCTTTGAGTAATTCAAAGAATGGAGAAAGGTTTCAAAAAGGATGCTGACAACAGACTAGAGCCTGTGGTGGATGTGACGCTTCTGGAGGGTCGAGTGAGTGATAGTACACTGCAGACACCTAGTGGTCAGAGTCCACAATTGCAGACAAAGGTGACCACTGCCCTGCACTTATAGGGTTTTGAGCAAACAAGACAATGCATTTGCTATTTGGTAGGCAACTGCTGCATTATGTGTTGACTGATTAATAAACATTTTTATGACATCACTACAGGCACACTTCATGTTGAAGACAAAAAGAGAAACTGAAGTCTGATAATGTCAGGAACCCACATTATTAGGATATATGTGTATGGGTTCAGGTTTGAGTCCAGAGGGCAAGACAGCACATCTGTTTCTCTCAATTCCATCCTCAATACCCGCTCAGCTGGACAAGGCCATAGCAAAAAAATTATTGGATTGACTGCAAGTTACACTTAATTGCCCATACGCAGGGATAATCTATGGGCCTTTTAGAGTAACTATGTACTGTATCTTAGTTGCTGACAAATCGCTGCATTACATTTGGAATTCATTCAAGATTACAGCTGACTGTAGGTCGCCATTTTAGTGATAAGAGATTATCATCCGTAGAGAGGTGTGCTAAAGCAGGATTATCCACTTGTCATGCATCCATTTGACCCAATGAGACAACCTGCTTGCATGCCCAGCATCTGTGGCATTTTTAATGGGGAGTTCATTTCAACCGCAATATTAATTTCTCATATTGAGAACCGAGTGAGTGAATCACAGAGCCTATGAAGTCTCAGCTCATATTAACAACATCCAGAGAGAGATGGTCACTTATATAGTCAGATATGTTATGCAAGTCAGAGATTTTTCAATAGAGGGACTCCGGTGCAACTATAATTTATGATTCCACTAGTGTAACCTATTAGCCTTGAGCTAAAGGATCAATCAAGAAAGACTGTAAAAAATGGAATTTTCACTTAAAATTTTCTTTATAGCACTTCCACTTCCACATAGGTTTCATGTATCAAATAAACATTAATAAATAAGTAAAATTCAAAAAGTGTAACAATGAACATGACTGGCCTATGACTCCTCATGCTCCTTTATGTAACAGCCCATAGTGGGGCCCCACGGCCTGAAAGAGACAGAGCGGGGACTCAGCTCCAGGCATCCAACTCCAGCCTCTCCCATCGGACTTGCGCTTTGGTACTAGCCCTGTGGTTACCGCGCTACATCAATGGCGGTTTGGAAGCACTCTGGCACCTGTAATGACAAAAGAAGTGAAAAGAGCGCCCCCTGCTGTTACACCTCCACACACTACATGTGTGCAGTGCGAGAAACACTGACACGGTCTGCTTCAAATATGTGCCTTGCTCATGACTTAACGAAAACCAAATGCAACTGTATTGTTAATCAAGAATTAAGAAGCCAGGGTAGACAGTGTGCGTGACTGTTACGTTTCACTCCCACAGTATTCCTTGTATATATTATATTTAACATGTGAAATTAAAGAAAAAACATACATTTTATTTCTACTCAGATAACAGTCATAGTCTCCGTTCACCTTGCCCTAAAACTGAGGAATAGCTGTGAAACACCCAGAACACGACCGTGTTGTTTACGGTCCACTGTAGCGTGGCCCACCTGCCGTCCTGCTCTTGCTGGTGGGGGTACGGGATGACGACCCTGTGGCCGTTGGGAAGGAGGCATGTGGTGGGGAGGGCCACCGCCCCTCGGAGCTGTCGGAAGGCCATTTCTGGCGGGCCACTGCGGCACTGCGGGGGGATGAACCCGCCATTTTGCTTCTGCCTCCCGTTTGCTTTGTCTTTGAGGGAGAAAATGAACTTTGGGTTACAGTTGTGAGTTTGAGCTAGCAGGGTACGCAACGGTGATGTTTACACTGTGCGTTTTTATCAGTGCTTTCTGGGTCTAAGATGATGAAACAGCATAAATATAACCTGAAATGTAAACATGAGTTTTCCCCAAAAAATATATATGACATCACACAGAATATTTAATCTCATTTTCACTCGAGAGGATTTTGACACATTGAGGAGATTTCAGGAGAGGTATGATCAGAAGAATGCCATTCCCTTTCTAAGCAATAAACAACCCACCTGCACAGGACTGCATGTTTTACACAGAGGGCACAGGTAGAGTACAGGAGCCTCATCCTCTAGGGAGGCCACCATTTCCCAGCGAGGTCGGCAATGCTGTGCTGGCTACACCCGCCCTCTCTGGGAAACGCTAGCTTCACCATGGGACTCCAAACTCAACTCAAACTCAAACCGCAATTTTTCACTGAGGGCAGAATAACTGCCAGTTTAGTACAGTTTAGAGGAGGGGACGCGGGACTGACGTCTGGGTGGGTCGCTCAGCGGCGCCTCCTCCAGGCCGAAGGGCAGCTGTCCGTCCTGCCCCAGCAGGTGAGGGAGCGCGATGGTGGTGCTGCGCAGCGGGACGCCTCGTGGCATGAAGGGCAGCAGGCAGGGCACGTTGGCCTCCGGGGCGGCGCTAGTGGGCAGAGAGCACTGCGCCACAGACGCAGGGGAGAGAGCGTCAGCGTCAGCGCCGCAAAGACTCACATTACACCAAATCCTCTAAACCCGCGCGGATTTCAGTTCTAAACACATCTGCTTTCACTGAAGAGGCACATAAGAAGCCGCATGCGTATTTTTATGTCTGGTCCAAGGACAAAAATAGGCTGCATTTTCTTCATAATTTGCCAAGCGTAGAAATTTATTTATTTATTTTGCGACAATGGAGTCAATAGACTTCCTGGCAATAACGGGAGCGGAAGAAAGACCTTGACATTTTGAATTTATGAAGCCGGCAGCCAGTCGCACAAAGGAAAACACCCTTCTGTGATGCAGTAACTGAAGCTCCCGCTGACCTCTGCCACGGCGGATTTCAAACTGGAGAGCGACGCGACTTTGAAGGGAGGTCAGGGAGACTGCACATTCCTGCTGAAGGAAACGGTCGACCGGCCTCACGAGGAGGCCGACCGCCAGCGCCACGCGTCGCCGCGGCGGCACAAAGCAGCCGCGCCGAACCCGCGGCGCCGCTAATCAGCCTGCCGGATCGCATCGCCGCGAAACAGCTCTCAGACCTCTGCCTCACGCGCGCGCGTGCGGGCTAGAGCCCACGGCCCGCCGGAGCTCTCCGCCGCTGCGCCAGAACCAATCATGGATTAACGGCGACACTTTAACGCTGACATGATGACAGAAGCGGAGCCGGGGGGCGTGCTGGGCGAGAGAGCGAGGGCGAGGGCGAGGGTGTAGCAGAGCGGGCCTTAATGAGCAGATCTGCCTTACCCTCCGCGGGCCCATATCCACTTACCGAGCGCAGGGCCCGGCTGACCCCGGCTAATAGGGCCAAAGCCACGGGTGCATTATCGGCAGGGCGGATTTCATATCGTCACGGCGATGAATTACTGTTCTTAATTCACTGCAGGAGCAGCATTAAGGCTGGCCCATCTCCTGTTAGCAGGAGCTCAATTTATAGAGGCGGGGCTTTTTTGGTGGTTGTCATTTATTAATGTGGAATTATACTGTATGTCCTTATTAAGGTTTTCTAAATAAGACTTTTTTGAGGACAGTCTTGTCAGGAAGAATGATTTCCAAGAAAATACAGAAATAATATTTGCTGGTAATATCAGTGTGCATTTATACAGTACGTGTTTATATTACACTTGTGTATGATAGAAAAATGATAAACAGAACTCTGGTTGGAGACAGCATGGCACACACAATCACTCCTACTGGAATGACAATTCATAACAACTGAGTACAATATATACACAGCAAAGATGCAAGGTTTCAGTGCTCCTGATGTTGAAGCGAACAAAAATATTTCAGTAGAATTACACTCAATCTGGCATGCTTAATAATCTCTCAACACCCTTATTCAATGCAGTTACAACTATATTATACAACCAATGACATATAACTTAAAATCATAAGAGTGTAAAATATTAATTTACTTATGGATCATAGGTGATGTGAATGCTCAGTCCTATAAACAGGTTAACAGGTTAATGCTTTTGCTACAAAGATCACTTTCACCATATTTCTGATACGTTCAGTAGTGAATAAGCAGTGGCCAGCTTTCTCACAGTTAGTAAATGCACTTGGTAGAGTGTAAGCGCTGCTGCGGTCATGTCACACCTGAGTCTCAGCGTAGGCCAGCTCTGCGCGGGTCCTCTCCTCCAGCGTCACGGCCGTGCCATCCAGCACCTGCAGCCGGGAGAGCCGCAGCACCACAGAGGACCGGTGCTGGGAGCGGCGGGCCACCTAGGGGACAGCGGCCGTCAGTACGCCCCCCGAGGCACATATTTTGAAAATATATAGCCTTTTTAAAAAATATAACCTTTTTGGCTGGACCGCAACAGAGGGGCCAGCACTACAAACGCGAATGTCTGCCCTACAAGCTGAGTGAGCAACTGAGTGAGTGAGTGATGAAGTTACACCATTGGTCGGCCGGATCACGTGTGTTAGGTCCAGCCATATAATAGGTTTTAACCTGGTCTCGTTAACTTATGATGTGGGTTCTGTGGATGTCTTTGCTGGGTGGGGTCCCTGGCTCAGAAAAGATTGAAAGCCCCTGCTTTAGTGCGTGAGCTTCATCACAGAGTGGAAGCTGAGGGGGACCTCAGGTGTATGAGATGACAGTACAGGGAGTTCCCGTTCAACAAACTGCCATACACTGCAGCAGCTTCACTCTTTAAGGGCTCCCATGTCCTACAATGTTACAGTAGGTCTCCACTGACCACAGTTCTGTACAGCAGCGGTGCTGTTCCGAACCTTCTTTTGCTGTTCAGAACTTAAGATGCTAGAGAGGGATCACAAAAGCAGGCCTGAACACTTAAGCCTGCAGGGTGGAATCCAGGCTTGGTGTAGCTGAAGAGAATACTCACAGGGTTCCCCACCACAGACAGCTCGGTGAGAGAGGGGAGGGCCTCCAGCTTGTCAATCTCAGAGAGATCCTACGGAAAGACAGACAGACGCAAAGACGGAGTCAATCCCCTTCCATGCTGCAAAACGGAAATTTCACTCTTATCAGGCACAGAATCTGCTGTAATCTTCGTGTACATCCATTAAAACCCCCAGAATTCCCTGTGGTTAGTGAAATGGGTGGCATAGATTTGTGCGCGACCTCTGGATAATCTGACAGGAGGTGCACACAAAGGCCGCTCCCGTTCTCTCTCCTGTCATGGCTGTCGCTCCTCACTCGTTCTCTAACGAGCGACGTGCCCCGAAGATTACTGGCTTTTGCCTTTCAATTAAAAGCAAAGAAAAATAACAGCGGTCTGATTGTGTTTCCTTTGGTTTTCACACCATCTCCTCACCTTGTACTCTGACCTTCAATCAATGTTGAAATTAGATTCATAGAATGATAGAACATTAAACCAAGGTAACTACACATACTGTAGGCATATTAATTCACTGCATTGTGTTGAGTCCAACACAATAAAAACTAAGACGCCTGCAGGTGAAAATGTGTTTTCAGTAGCCGAAACACCTACTAGATCAGGGCTGCCCAACCCTGTTCCTGGAGCTCTATCGTCCTGTAGGTTTTCATTTCAACCCTAATTTGGCGCACCTGAGTCTACTAATTAGCAGCTCAATAAGATCTGTAGCTGTTGAAGCTTGATCTCCAGAAACAGCCCTGTACTGGGCGGGAGCGCAGTCACAGGTCCACAGCGGTGTGCGCAGCCGTACCTGCAGCTTGTTCACGCCCAGGAAGAGCCTGCGCAGCTGGCCGAGCGGGTGCAGGTTGCTGAGCTCCCGCAGGCGGTTCTCGGTCAGGTGGAGCTCCAGCAGGACGCCCTGGCCGCTGAACGAGGTCTCCCCCAGGGCCTTGATGCGGTTGCGGTCCAGGGCCAGCTCTCGCAGCTGCAGCAGCCCCTCCAGCCCCTCCACCTGGGTGATCTCATTGGCTGTGAGGAGAGGACCGGGGGCCAATCAGCTCCGGGGCTGACAGACAGCTGTCCGTCACTCTGCAAACCCTGTTCTCTCCTGCAGTAGCTTCTGCTGGGCCCACCGACAGTAAATATTCAGGGGCTGGTTTCCTGTTTATCCCTGTTTATCGCTCACGTAATACGCTTCCAGGGTTTCAAGGGAACAATGCTGTCATTTTATATTTTGTATTTCCGAATTTTTATCGTTTTACATTTTATTTTAGTATTAGCTATTTATTAGTGTGACTGTTCAGTTCCAAAACGTTTGAGCCTCTGCAGTTGAATCAAATTTACAGAGAAGCTAGAATGTGGACCAAGTGACTATAGTCAGCCCGACCTGTGGCTTATTGCTTCCCTGCTCTGGAGCACAATACACACAACAGCATACGGAGAGGAAATGATTAATATATAATTCCTACATACGGCCTGCCAGTGTGACTCATTCATTCGGCTCTTTGTTCGCCTTCTTTCTGTGCCAGTTCTTCAATACCGGTATTTATACGCGTAAGCGCCGTTACCTTGGAGGAAGAGCGCCTTGAGATTGGTCAGCCTGCTGAGCTGCAGATTGGCCAGGTTGGAGATGCCATTGTGGCTCAAATGCAGCACCTCCAGGTTTGTCATTAGTGGCTCCAGGCTGTCTCCAGGGCCCGCATCCCTAAGGAGGAGGACAACGAGCGACCGGCGCATTAACGGCTGGCCTCTTCACCTGCCCATTCAGCTACACTCGCAGGTGCACCCAAGCAATCAAGGGCTGACTCACAAAAGAGGCAACCTCGGGGACCTCGGCCTGTTCTGCGTGAGTCAACAGCGGCACACGCACACACGGACTCACTCTGCCCCTCGCTGGAGGACAGCAAGAACGACTCTCACGACCGACACATCGCACGCGTGACCCAGTATCTAAATGTTTCGACCCGTCCATTCAATGTTTAGACAATGTTTCAACCTTGATTTTTTTTTTCTCACATTCAAAACAACTGACTACATGCGACGCAAATTTCATTATTCGGCTGCAAAATGAAACCATTACAGGTATTATCCATTGTAATGTGAAGCCTGCTTCAATGTCTATAGAAGTGATTAGCTATTCAGTTGAGGGAAAAAAAACTGAATTTTATGTCTTTAAAGCCAATAATGATAGACGTTTTTGGCTTCAGTATGAAAATATTGGCAATAAATGTTGTGAAGGCCGCTGTACTGCAGTAATGATCTATTCAGTTAAGAGTACAGAACCGTACTGCTGCATTTGCTGCGATTGTTGAAACATCCTCTGGCAGTTCACAATGGCCGCGCACGCATATAGACCCACTGAGGTGCGCACAGCCAGGCGCCTGCTCCCTGTCACTCTGCAGTCCACCAGCTGAGCCGCACAGACAGCGGACTCAGGCCAGACGCAGGCCTCGGATTAACTAGAGGAGTCCCTGGCGGCTGAATCCACTTTATGAACTTCAGAGGCTGACCTCATCCTGCTTCTCAAGGCAGAAGACGGTGATGAATACCTCCCTGGCCTTTGAAGTGCTGTAACTAATTACACAGCGCAGACTTAATCACCACATCCAGCCTAGAGGGATGGAACCCTACAGAAGATAAAAATACAGATAAAACGTGACGTGTTCTGCTTCGCTTTTTGCTTTCGCTTCTTCGTTTGATCGGTACCTGCTGCCCTTGGACATGGCCTGCTGCCCGTAGCCGCTAGAGATGACCTTATGGTACAGAATCTGCCTGTTGGTCAGGTGGGCCTGGGCCTGGGCCTTCTGTCTGGGCAGGATGGACTCAATGTGGTTGTAATTCAAATGCAGCGCCTGCACAAAAAAGCACGGAGAATGTCTGTTCATTAATTGTGTCACTGTCCAAATACTTATGCACTGCACTGAATAAAAGAGATTCTGAAGGCACCAAACCATTACCGGTGAACGCAATCTATATGATTCATGGTGGGATGTGATCCAGAGAGGAACCGAGGGAACAGACAGGGGGGACTGGATTTAGGGGACTTTAACCTCTGGAGTGTGGCCAGGGCTGTGAAAGGTGACCCAGTACACACCTTGATTTTGGGTAAGTAGACGAGGCCGCTGAAGGAGGTGAGATTGTTTCGCTCCAGGTTGACATGCTGTAGATTGCTGAACAGATCTCCAGGGGTCAGGTCCACGGTCCTGCAGGGATACATGATGCAGCAGACATCTAATTTCAGCTGCGTTCATAACATGTATTCCCCCTTATTTCCTTTAGGTTAGCAGGTGAGCTGTGCAGCCATTGCGCTAGAGGACTGGACTTCGGGAGTTTCATAGGCACACTGCAGGGGCACCAATCAACTGCTAGACAACCGAAACCCCGCCTCCCCAGGCTGCACTGGGGTTAATTACATGTGTGGATACCACCACCAGCATTTTATTATCTCCCATTTCCTACAGCATCCAATACTTTCATCTTCTGCTCCAGTTCAACTATTTTTCTATCCTTGACGGAACTGGATGTTCTTTATGTCATGAAAAGACGGAGTGGTCTATTAAGCACCTGATAGAGGAGGACTGCACGTCCAGCTGGGAGATGTCTGAGTAGTTGGAGTGACCCAGCTTCTCTGTCACCATGTCGAGAGTCAGCCGCCCTCCAAACACGTCCTTGGCGTTCTCGCACTCCGACGTCTCCTTTCAAAAAAGCACAGGGCACCTCAGTGTGCAGCTGTCTGTTAACCCTTTGAATAGCAGGTTTTTTGGAATTTTTTCTTTTTTTTCCAAATTTGAATTCAGTGTTCTAGAACTCAGCAACGATAGTTACATCAGCATTAGAATACTCAGTTAAGAACATTCTAATGACATATTTGTTATCCTACACTATAAAGGGTTAACAGCCAGACCATGTCCACCACTGGACAAAGGAGAGGAGCTGATCCAATTTCTCTCCTTCTATTTGATGATCAGCACCAGCAATCCTTTATGGCAGTTCATTTAATATTGATACATCTGTAATATGAGAGAAGAGACACTCACCACTGCCACCCCATCCAAAGCCTTGAGAGAGGGCAGGTGGAACACCACGTATATTCTGTAGTTTTCCTGTTTTTCCACCAGAGGATTCCCATATAGATCCAGGATGATGAGGTTTGTCAGGCTCTGAAGAAAAAATGTTGTTTTGACTTCCATATACCACGTCACAAATACATTTCTCCTAACAACTTCAGCAATCTGAAGTTTTCATTACAAATACCATATCCCACAAAAAGGGGCCACCTTCCTAAATCTTACACAGAATTTTCATATTTAACATTTGCAATTTTCTAGTCTTGAGTTTGTTTGGATTTGAACACAAGTTGCTCTCTGCTCCATATTGCTCACTGCACAGCTGTACAGGCAAACAGAAGGAAAGCAGTGGAGAATGGCACGTTGACCTGGCTCTGAGGGGAGACGGTGTGGGGTCTGACCTTCAGGTGATAGACGTCCCTGGTGGTGGAGATGCGGTTGTTGCCGATGTAGAACTCGAAGAGGGAGCGGGCGCGCTGGACGCCCTGCAGGGAGCTGATGCCGTTGTTCTCCAAAGACAGGAAGTGGAGGTTGGGAAGCCGGTCCAGGACTCCCCCGTCCAGACTGGTCAGCTGGTTCCCGTTCATGCTCAGGCGGGTGAGACGGTGCAGTTTGGACACACCTGGAAACAGAGAGGCCGGCTCTGCCAGTCACCCACTGTGACTTCATTCTGCTCCTTTCATAGAGAACTACATGTGCCTCAGCTCTAATGAACAAATCTAACAATTCATATACACGCCATTGGGCACGTATCACTTTGATACTGACCACGCTCTTAAGGCCAGTTCAGACCACAGATTCACGGCGAAACAAGCTGCAACTGGTGACTTCGCAAAAGAATCTCAAAACTCATGGTATGCACCATTCTAAAACTGAACCATTCCCATCAAAGCGACCAGATGAGACTTGTTTATGGTTACCATAGCAGCGATTCTCTCCATTTCCTTGTTTACAGTTCCTTCCTTGTTGGCTGCAATACCCATCTGGCAAATATGTAGGTCAATATAGCAAAAACAGACAGTAGTAGCGATAGTGAAATGCTTGTGGTAGCAGCAGTACTGCTAATAAAAGCAAGGCTTCGTAAACACGGGAGCCAAACATCAGTTCCTTTGATCTGAAGTGGCCTTCAGAGGCACTGTGTCTGACCGTCCATTCTGGAGATGTAGTTGTCATTGAGGGACAGCTCCTCCAGATGCTGGCAGCTGTCCAGCCCCTCTGCCTTGGTGATGTCATTGTTATTGAACGACGCCCAGCGCAGGTTGACCAGTTTGTCCAGGTTGGTGAGCCGAGAGAGCCTCTGACCATCCAGGTTGAGGGCAGTGATCTAATCCAAAGAAACACAGTCATTTCTCAAACCAAACTCAGTGTACAGACCAGTAGCAGAGCCTATGCTTAATTGGTCACTAAATTATTAGCCTGTTATAATGATGTAAATGGCTGAACACTGCAAGGGCAGTTTTCCACACAGACAAACCAGGCGGGGAATGAGGCTCACCTTGGAGGTCCAGCCCGGTTCCAGTAGGCCGCTAAGGTCCCAGGGGTTTGGGCTGAGCTGGGTCAAGAGCTGGGCCGCAGAGAGGAGGCTGAGGCTGCGGGGCCGGTCCGGGTCGGTCCGGGAGTGGGCCAACAGGGCAGCCTGGGGGGCGGTTAGCAGATGACCTCATAAGCATTTCATTACATCTTCCTTCACAAGACAGCTGAACAAACTCCTCAACCTGTCTGAAGGAAACACGATCATACGTTTGAGTAGCTATGGGGTGTGCTGGGTCTTATCTGGTAATATAATCTTCGGTTAAACCTCAAGGCCTCTCCTTGATTATTGCTCATATTTTTCCTGATGCAGTAATGCTGTCCTTACGCACAGTGCTCACGCTCAGCCCAGCAGCAGGGAGGCTGCTCTCTGACCTGGTTAATTCTGGAGTCAGCAGCAATCTGCACTGCAGCAGCAGCCTCCTCCTCAGTCACCAGCTGGTCGTCCAGGTGCGTCAGCGTCTTCAGGCGGCCCAGCACCGTGGTCCGCACCGTCCCAGGCTGAAAGGCATCAACAAGGGAGAGCTTGTGCGTGTGCCCTTGTGTGTGCCTGTATCTGTTTTTCTGTGTGTGTGTGTGTGTGTGTGTGCGCGTGTATGTATGTGTGTGTGTGTTGTGTTTGCTCTGTGGTAGAATTTATTCTGCCTTGTTGAAGTACAGAAAGAGAAAGTGAAGCACCATCTTGTCCGAGGTGTCACAAATTAAGTGTTGTGAAATGCGGCCCATTGTAAGATGATCTGTAGGTGTGGCCTCTTACTTTGTGCCTATGAATATATTTTTAAGTGAACTGTGCCAGGGATTGTGGGGGAAACTGAGGGGCTGTAGTGTGATGATGTATTTTGGCGTGACCTCTGACCTTGTGTCAGGGATTGTGGGGGATACTGAGGCACCGTAGTTTGGGGACATAGTTGGGTGTGACCTCTGACCTTGTGCCAGGGATTGTGGGGGATACTGAGGCACCGTAGTTTGGGGACATAGTTGGGTGTGACCTCTGACCTTGTGCCAGGGATTGTGGGGGATACTGAGGCACCGTAGTTTGGGACATATTTGGGTTGACCTCGACCTGTGTCAGGGATTGTGGGGATACTGAGACACCGTAGTTTGGGGACATAGTTGGGTGTGACCTCTGACCTTGTGCCAGGGATTGTGGGGATACTGAGGCACCGTAGTTTGGGGACATAGTTGGGTGTGACCTCTGACCTTGTGCCAGGGATTGTGGGGGATACTGAGGCACCGTAGTTTGGGGACATAGTTGGGTGTGACCTCTGACCTTGTGCCAGGGATTGTGCCGGATGTGGAGGCGCAGCAGGGCGGGCGCATGCTTTCGCAGCACGCTGGTCTCCTCCCTGGTCCGGCTGAGCTGGTTCCAGCGCAGGTCCAGCTGCTTGAGCCGGCCCAGCCCCCGGAGGCCCTCCAGAGTCACCAGGCGATTGTGGCTCGCATCCACAAACTCCAGGTTGGGCTGCACACCACACACCCAGGAATACCAGACTTCACTGACAGTCAACTGGCAATACTTCATAAAGTGAAACATCTCAAATCTTCTGCAAGGGAGAATATATGATTTCTACATTTCAAATAAATAAATAAATAAATAAATAAATAAAATTTAATCTGTTGGTATGTACATCTTGGCATTTCCTTATCGAGATAGAGAAGAAGCAGAAGCAGCTCTGTCAGCACAATGTGTGTGAACAGCAGCTGTTTAACGTAAAACAATTCAGAACTGCCTGAGGCCAGATTTTATACACAATCTGTGTGTCTGCAGATGTGCTGCAGTAGGCGAAGCAGCCTAGTTCCAGTTTTCACCATAAACGGGCTGGAAGGAGACACCTGAGAGTGCGTGTCTGTAAAGATGGGGGAGGGGCGATGGGGAGAAGCGCGCAGATGCAGATGGAGGACGGAGGTCACCGCTCCTCACCATATGCGAGATGTCGTCCAGATGTGTGAGCTCGTTGAAGCTGACGGTCAGCCGCCGCAGGGCTGTGAGGCGCGAGATCTCCTTCAGCCTGCTCAGGCTGTTGCCATGGAGATTAAGGACCTGAGACCAAGAGGAACGAAGGCCCACGTCCGTGACTAACATGCTATGAGAGAACCAGCTCACGCAAATTAAAGCACAGTGGCATTCCACTGGCTAATTGTAAAACACATGCCTAGGGTGACTTAGTTATTATAGTTCTTACTATTTACACCATCTACACACATGGAAAAAAACCTGTTTCTATATTTTTCTGCTTCCAACAATGAAGGTCAAAAGAACTGCAGTGTTCCTCCAAGATATGAATCTACAGGTACGCACTGGAGACCAAAGATCTACGGACCACAACTTCATACTGCAGTTGCAAACACCCAAACACCCATTCACTCTAAAGACCTGGTAACACAGATACACCGTCTCGGATTTGGGCTGAATGGACATTCATTTTCAATAAAGCAGTAAACGTGCGCATGTGCCAACAGAGAGAGGCTTAAGTGGTGAGAGATTTAGGGAGATCTTACGGTGATCTGGCTCAGCACGTTGGCCCGGGCCACTGCCAGCAGGGCCTTCTCATCCAGGCTCGGCATCTTGGGCCTGGGCTGGAGGACGGGCTCCATGCCGAGGGCCTCCTCGTCCAGGCTGGCGTCCGGGGAGCACTGGGCGGATACCTCTGTGTTGCTGGAGGGCTTTTGCTCCAGGAACCCGCACTGGTTTCTGTCCTGCTCATGTTACAACAACAGGAGCACAAAAAAGTCACACCTACATCAAGCAAGATGACTTTCCTGAGGCACAAGAGACCATGGGCTTGATTCACCAAGACGTTCCACACACGCAAAACCTTTTAGCATACACAAAACCTGTAACATGACCAATGATTGGTCAAGGTATTTGTTTAGCACCAATCATTGGTTGTGTTATTAGTTTTGCACATGCTCAAAGGTTTTTTCCCTGGTAAAAATCCAAATGCACAGTCTCACTTTTTACCAGAGAGACGGGGCGCACCTGAGTGACGTAGTCAAAGTCGATGAGGTACTCTGGGAGGACCAGCTCGTGGTCGAAGACGTACCACTGGCACTGGCGAAGGCTGCACTCACAGCTGTTGTGGTGTTTAGCAGAGCAGAGCTTTTCTACATGCCAGGCAGTGGGCAAAGACAGAGGAGAGAGATGATTGTTTCACCGTAGTCCACAACTGGTGTCTGGGACACACTTTAAACCCCCCCTCCCCCACACCTGAGTCCTTTCTGGCGCTGCGGAAGACAGAGTGCACTTTGGAGTACTTTTCGGGGTCCACTTCCACCCCTTCCCGAGCTGACGTGCTGCGTCCCAGGAACACCTTGGCCACCAGGATCTGGCCTGGAGAACACAGGGACAGGTCTCTCCTAATCCACAGGCTCCCAAACCAGCCCATCTCAAGATACCCAAATGATTAACACACTATAGCTAAGGACCCCCATGTAAAAGGATCAACTTGGGATGTGTAATATACATGTATATATTGATGTAATATAGAGATTTATTTTCAAAAAGGTTCATGTACAATTTCCATTTTTAATACATTACAGTGAGATTAATCACAAATCTAATGCATGACAATGTTATGCAATAATTACAAGGGTGTGCAATCCAGACCTATTTTATCCGAAAGTGTAATACATAATTCATTAAATATGTAAATATAAGCCAAGTGTTTTGGAAGCCATGGCACCCTCTAAGGGTGTTGATTATTTAAAGAGGAGCGGTGTGGGGTGGAGCACAGACCGTGTCTGAAAGGGAGGGAGTCACCACAGCGCCTCCCCCTGGCCCGCGCCTGTTTGAGCGCGTACTCCATCCTGAGCTTCTCACACACGCTCAGGCTGTTGGACAGCGGTACGGCCCTCTCTCTCCCCAGAGCCTGCAGACACACACACACACACACAGGGTCCAGACGCTGCGCCCAAATGCCCCCAGTGCGACACGCCCTCACATTCCCCCCCGCCCCCCCCTCCTCCCCCCGGCAGCGGCACCTTGTACCCGTCCGCCGTTCTGAAGCCTTCCTCGGGGATGTGCAGGAACTCGTTCCCATCGGCACGCTCCGGGTCGTACACGTAGAACAGGTACTCCAGCCAGCGCTTGTAGTTTCTGCGCGGGAAAGAGGAGGGAAGGGGAAGGTCGGAGGAGCGCTCGAGCGCAGAGGCGTCCTTCACAGCGTCTGCTGAAACCACCACACGGGTCCTGACACAGAATTTAAAAAATGCGGCTTGTTTTCTCCAGAACTGAAAACATTTTGTTCTCAGGCCATTCATTGGCTTGGAAACTGTTTGAGATCCACAGGGAACGGATTGCTGACATGATGGCCGCGTGCTGAGAGATTTTCATAATGGACAGAGAGCAGCTGGACAATTTGATAAATGCTGGAATATTATATAATTCTGATGCTGCTAGAGCTGGCAGGACCCATTGATCACTACTTGACTGACATGTGATCTGACCCCTTGATTTTACCGGAGGCCTTTCTGCCTGTGTGTACGGAACAGTTACTGACAGTATAATGTTGTACATAATCATTTCTGTGCTTTGATGACATTTCAAGAAGTGAACTCCAAAATCCCTTATTTTACAGCTAATTTTATTCTAATGGCTTGTCACCTCTAGGATTACCATAAGATGATATTGATAGTATTACATACATAAATGCATTCATTTATGATTAAACTGAGACTGAGTCACTCATTGTCTGTGTATCACATTCAAAATATAAAATGCATTTATTCAGATTTACAAGAAGCTTTTCCCACGTCGAAATCAAGGAAGTAAACCAGCGTCGAATTAAACATCTGAGAAGAACTCTGACTCAGAGAAAGATGAAGTGTTAATGCTTGTAGCTCTCTGATGATATAGCAGGCTATGAAAGAATAATGTTAGGCCTGAAGCTTTTTACACATTCTATAATTCATGACTGACTACAGTTCCTGCAGCAAGCCACTCGGTCAGAAAAAATATAGATAATATTTCCATTAGTTTGTTTGACACACAGAGATTGCAAGATGGTTCACTTAACCTTCCACTCAAATTATTCACATACTGTCTCTCCGTGCCTGTTGGTTTTTTAATGGAACCGGTCCCTCTAATGCTTATTTTCACCTCCTGTGCTCAGCCTCATTGGACTTGCTAATTTCAAACATAAAATGATGAATGCTATGCTGTCTTTATGCATTTCACTTGTTTGATTCAAAATGTATAAACAGTACCCCTAGACCTAGAACATCTTAACCTAAAAATTTGACCAAGGGCAACTGATAAATCAATCCAAATCATTTCCAGTACAATTTTTTGAATCTATTCAGAGGTCTATTACAAGCCTCCTATAATGATATAATAATGTTAGCCAATTATGCCCAAGCTGCTGTAGTTATGTAAGCCTGAAGTAGGAATATGGATAAGCAGTTCTCCCTAATGAGGGCTCCAATTCTGAAATATATTCCAGAACTCCATGTGCTGTGAAGCCTCAGTTCAGGGGCAGCAGGGGAGGGGCCAACGGCTCATTTTGTAGCTGCAGAATGGTGACACTGGGGTCTGCACAGCTTCTCAGAAAGAGACAGCATTAGCTCACGGTGCGCAGCTGTCATTAAAAACAGTGTACACAGAGCTCTGGCACACTCTAACCACCTAACCACCACTGTGAAGGTCTCCAGTATCTACGTCTAACATAAATGATTTTGCCAGTGTGGTTTGAGCAGGGATTTGTAACTGTCAAAACAAGAGAGAACTAGCTTTCCTGTGAAAAGGACCAGGCCTTCTAGCACAGGGCACTAACTCCAGCTCTAATCCTGGCCCCAGGGGAAGGGACGCTAAGCGGTGTTAGCGGTGTTAGCGGCGCTCGAGCCCTCACTGCGAGAAAATGGTGGACTCATCGCTGGCCAGCAGGACGTGCAGCTTGTCCTCGAAGCGCAGCCGCAGCGCGCGGTTGTGGATGCGGATGATGCCGTTGATCTTGATCCCGGTGATGCCGTGGCCGCTGAAGTCCCAGACGCAGAAGCGCGACAGGAGGAGGTCGTAGCAGGAGCTGAACCTGCAGGGGGCCGAGGGCGAACGGCGAGAGAGTCAGGAACCGTTCCCCGCACAGTGAGGTCAGACTGGCTAAGTTACGCTGAGCTCTATCGACTGAGCGGCGGTTGTGGGTGTCGTGACGGTCAGGATGGGTACCAGGGGTCAGAGGGGCTGCCCTCCTCGAAGCGGATGTTCCCCACCGTCTCCAGCTCCATTAACAGGAAGTGCACCATCTGCTCCTTCCTCTCTGTGGCCAGGGTTAGGCTCTGCTGGTGATGGGTCTCAATACTGCAAGACAGAAGCACTCACACAGCTCCACAACAGCCTCAGTTCAACCCAAAAGTACAGGGGAAACTAGTCCAAAGCAGGCATCAGCATCAAAACCTCATTTCACCAATTAACTATTAAAATACCGCCCTTTAAAATGTCCTGGTACAGTAGCTTTACAATTTAAAAAAACTTTTGGAACATAAACCAGTGACAAAGAAGGGAGTCGCTCTCATACTGTAGATGAATTGTGGTAGATGAAATAAGAACTCAGGGTCTGGCCTCGGTTATCTAGTCCCAGTCCTCATTATGTTTAGTTCTTTTATCTCTTCTCTAGTTTCTGCACAAACCAACCATCTGTTATTTCATGTCCACAAAAGGCTCTGACAGTAGGCTGGAAAGGAGCTCGCAGACAAAAACAGAAATGCTTTCAGTGTCCTTGCTGAGAAGGTGAAGCACAAATTCAAATAAAAGGCACTTTTGTTGACGGACCGTCTGCAAAGGCAATCCAGATCTCTGGACTGCTTTGACAGAATGTCTAAGAGCATTCTTCAGACTAGTGGCAGAAATATTAATGCTGCGCTATACAACGACACATTCATTGAGTTATTTCCAAAATGTTTTCTTTTCTTGTTTCTGTCTGTTATTTTAGAGATTGGTCGCCGTGCTTTGGATCCAAAAACAAAGCTAAGTATTCCAAAGGCTCAGGCATTCAACATCTCTGGGCCTAGCATGCATATGAATGTTTAATAAGACGGTGTGACTGTTGTCTCGGGGTCTGTCTCTACGCTGTCTCTGCAGCCCTGACTGATGGGCTCTCACTCACTCCTCCAGTCTCTGCATCCATACTCTCAGCCTCTCTTTCACCGCGCCCAGTTTGCAGTGGAGTTTGTACTCCAGCCTGGGGTCCCTGGTGATGTCATCGGGCGTGGCGTCGGACTCGCTGGCTTCCTCGGCCTGAGAGGAAGGGCCGGTCTCCCAGGTGTGCGCAGACTTCCTGTGCATCTGCACCTCTGCCAGCTCGCCTTCCAGCTGCTCGTTAAACAGAGTAAGCAGTGCGCTCAAAAGGAATTACTGGACAGTGCAAAGAATATTATTAATACATGTGATTTCAGCTGAATAAGTTCTTAGTTGAAGACACATATACTTAATAATATTGCATACAATCATAGTTGATCATTTTATTGAGTTAATCCAAAGAATCTTTTTTGCGTGGGTTAGGAGGCTGACACTCACAAAGCAGGCTCTTTTTCAGTTAAAGCTACACTCCAGAACACCTGAATCTGCTAGCATGATCACTGATTTCACTTTTTTTTATTTTAGATTTACACAACCCACATTAATATGAATATTTTTCCCCAGGGGAAAAGGTGCACATTTGGAATATTAGTTGTGAGAAGCACAACAGGAACAAGCCGGGAAGAAACCAGAAGTACAAAGTCCAGCGGTCAGAAAGTAAAAGTCTTGCCATGTGTTTCTTCCTCCCATCAACTCAGCCAGCAGATTACACTAATCAGTTCCGCCTCCTGCCTGAGAATTGTGCAAATCCAAGTGATCAGAACAAAATACTGGGGAGGACTTTTACTTTCTTTTCCACCCCTGGAAGGACCTGCAGTGACGGTGACGTGACTGTGCTACACCCACCTGTTTGAGGGCGTAGCTGAAAGCCCTGATTCGCTCCTCTGGCAGCTTCATGAGTTTCTTCTTGTGCTCCAGCAGTTTGGCCTGTGTCTTAGCCAGCTGTCTCTGCGCAGACTTCACCCGCATATTGTAATACATCATCTTCTTCATCACAGTGGACTGGAAAAGAGAAACCACATCACATGCCACTCAACTGGAATAAAGCAAGTCTCTACAGGGGACCAGACTGTGGACCGTGGATGCAGGATTACTAATACAGGCTAACCCATCAAGCAAAAGATAAATTCCAGAAATCTGAGTTAAAAAGTGGCTTCTGGGACTGGAAGAGCGGCCTCAGAGCTTTTTTGCCTCAGAGTGGAACTGCACACCCCTGGTGTTCCCATTAAAATAAGACTTTACGGGAACGCTAATCTCCGTCAGCCGAGCTGCCCGCACGGCGCTGAGCCCTCACCTCCGCCGTGTCCTTTATCTGCCTGTTGGAAACGTAGTAGGTGTCCAGCCTCTGCAGGCCGGGCATGTGGTAGAGCACGTGCGTGGCGTAGTTACACAGCAGACACACGGGGTTGGGGACGGACTGCGGGTCCTTCAGCCCCAGTGACGTCAGGCTGGGAAGACGTGCCAGGTGCGTGAGCTCCTGCAGCACACAGGTTATGCACTTTCAAAACAGATGCTCCATTTAAAAACTTGCACCTGCATTCCTTTGACTGCACATTTATTCTTGTCAGAGCACCCTGATGCTACAGTACTGGGCTGCTTTATACTTTAAAAAGAGAGGATTTCACATACTTATCATTTCACAATAAACACAGCATGCCTCTATTCATCTATTGTACTGTGCTTGGGGACATCGATTTATAAGATGCACAATATAGCCTACAGTGTGCTCCTAAACATACACAAAACCCCTCCTAAGTCTGTTATTTGTCTGCTGAGGAAAAGGCATGTGAATTTGACTGAAATGTATTATGCGTACTCCACAATGTGCAAATTGCTTTTGTATTGTTTGAAAAGAATTACAGTTTTTTTTCTTAAAGAAGATGACAGACGTGTTACATTGTGGTGATGACATTGATTGAAAAGCAGCGCCTTGCTGGAATTTAATGCCACCAAAATTAGCAGATGTTTTCAAAATGGCCTCAGATAATCACCCTCCCGCAAGGGCAGATTGATTGCTGTAATAAGATCCTTTAAAATAAAAAGCCTGGAAAACATCGGCATTCTTTGTATGACAACCAATCAAAAAAATATGTAACATGCTGTATGGCATTTGGTTTTCATATTGGTTTTCAGATCAAAGAAAAAAATTGATAATCAAAAGGAAATAACAGCTTCTGGGAAAACAAACCAAATGCACATATTTGTCGGGGAAACAGCTCGTTTAGGCCATTTCAGCCAAGCACAGATGGTCTGAAATTAGATCAATCATACATACCTTAAAGGAGCTGATTTTATTTCCTGATAAATTTAGATTTTCAAGCCCAGAGTTACAATCAAGACCGTGTCCTGAAAAAATAATTTGAAAAATGTGATTCTTCGGGTTACGTAAAAGAGACAACATGAACAATCAGCCCGTGGCTTCATTTAATGCAGCCAATACATCCATCAAAAAGATTTGCTTGCAGAAATATTGACAGCCACTCCTATTTATTCTGTACATCCTGCTGGTAATTAAATCGACATCATGGTACACAGACAGCATAAAATGAATTCATTTAATTGCAAACCGTTTATTTGCCTTTATTTATACAGGGAAGGTTGACTGAGTATGCAACCTCTTTTAAAGCAATGCCCTGTTAATGGTCCCCTGAATACCCTAACCTACATGTCTTCAGATTATGGGAGGGAACACACACGGACACAGGAAGAAAATGCAAACTCCACACAGAAAGGCCAAGGAACCAAGCACCATCTTGCTGTGAGGTGACAGTGCTATCCACTGCACAACTGTACGACCCTACAGTGCACAAATAAACTGTACCACAAAATTATGAACCTACCAATTCTTTCAATAGCGTTGTCAGCAAGGTTCAGTTCTCTCAGATTTAGGAGAGTATCCAGCCCCTATGCATGGCAAAGAAAAAAATATCACTGGAACATGTACTGCATTCATTTCTATAGTTGTGTATGAGAAGCAGAAAACTGTTCTCAAAGCACCTCTTTTGCATTAAGAACATTTATCACAAGGGTACTTCACATGTGATCAGATGTATGCACTATGGTTATTATATAAATGAAAATACTGATGAAAGTGGCTGGAACATAAGCTCACCTCAATGAGAGTAATGCAGTTGCTGTTGATCCATAAGACCTCCAGGCTGTCCAGCATTTCCAAGTTTTCAATCTTACTGATCTTATTGTCATAAATGTACAGCTTCTGTAACTGACGGCAAGTTTGGAGTCCAGAGACGTTCTGCAACAGCAACACATAGCTGGTTTAAAAATGGGCCTACTTCGGGAAATAGAGCTTTGCCACATTCTTACAATCAATGTACCTGTGAAAAGAACCACTCCTGCATACTGAACACAGTAACAGTGTCCAGATACAAATGGCTGAGGTGAGGTAGGAGAACACTTTCATTAAGGTCTGTCGTTATCAGTTGAGAAGTGGTTACCAGGTGCGATGAACAAAACACATCACAACTTAGACATTGAATATTACAATAATACTGTCCCTACTTGACATATTTAGATTAATCCTCTGACACAACAGCTGTGATCTGGGAGTATTATACATCAAACTCGCTCTGGTATGTGCTGCACAAATAAACCAGAAGGCCACACTCACCGTCAGCTGGCATTCCACTACCCAGAGCTCCTGAAGCAGAGGGCAAAATTCCAGGCCCTCTATGTGGCTCACACTCTGGCCCACCACTATCAGCTGGCTTAGCCTGGGGAACAGGGACAGTCCCACCATGCGCGGATACCCTGAGAAAAACATCTCCAGAGACCTGATGTTGCTTCCATCTTGGGACACCTTCTCATAGGATATGCCGTTGCTAATGCACTGTTCGGGAGTACAGTAATTCTATATTGAGCATCACACGCATATTTTGTCAGAAATCACTGGCCGGGTAAACATCACAACTCAAAAGTTTTGACGTCGTACCAATTCCTTGATGACTTCTTCATCACTGGTGGGTTTTTGCTTTTCACTCTGGGTCATGATTTCCTTTCAGGTGACATGTATTGATGACACGGAGTTCCTGTACATCAGACTCAACATTTTCAGAGGGAAAGGATGTGAAGTGCAACTAGTTATATTGTTAGGACATGTTTTGACAGGCTGAGGTGAAAGTTGGATACGCCTCCGTACCACCTTACCATTTTTAGTGTTCCACACCTAAGTTAGCTATAATATCCTTAAATTACTTTAATAAGCTTAATTGTCAACATAATTCACCTTGCTAATTATCTATGCAACAATAGTTATTTCATTTTAAAAAACAAGAACTTAATTATCAAAATTAGCATGAACTTGTCTAGCAAGTAAATAAAATAGCTAGGTGTAATTGGCAGACAAAGTTAGCAAACGTTAAGTTGCTATCCACCCAATTAGCTCTAGTTAAGCTAGCTTATATATGTCTTGCAATAAATGTATTACTTTGAAAGCTGTAAATAGTTTATTACTTGGTATAAGAACGCGTAATGTTATCTACTTACCGTTTAATAATGAAAGTCATTTAATTTTCATAAGTGATAGTAGCTAACATAGCTAGCTATCAGGCTAGCTTACAAGCTACAACATTTCTTATGCAGTGTTTATGTAGTTAACTACCCGTTTCTAGGGAAGTCTGCGTCCCGTTGCTCGGGAGCCATCTTGGTTTTTCTTCGGATTCGTCGATTTGTCTATACTGTAAACAGCCACAAGAGGACGCTACGGAACTTTCCTACAAGTGGTGTACGCATAAATATGCGGTTAACGGGCAACACCCCCAAGTATTATCTAGAGTCCATGAAGTACATATTTCATGTCAAATGTAGTGCTGCATCTCTTAATCTCAATAGTTCAACAATAATAAATGCACTTTAACTAAAATATTTCATACTTTCGATACAAAAACTAAATAAATTCTGTGAAATGTAATGCCAGTACATTACTCATCTGCAAAACTATGCAAATACACGGTGTATTACTGTATGGTAAGTTATCGGTATATTTGCATTCTGTTGTTTCAAAATAAATAGACAACCGACATTTCGGCGCTTTGTCTTATAAATTAACGTTAGCTGCCTAAACTGAATTTTGTTCAATTTACTTTAAAATATTTAAATTAATTAATTGATATAGACTAGGTATCAGTAAATATGTTGTTGCACTTGCTTGCATATGTGCAAATTGACTGCGATAAGCGATATGTATGGAGTTGGAGCTACTATCTGGGAGTCCTCTTGATGATCCGCACAACACTACTGCAAACGGTTAACAGAATGTTACTTTCCGTCCCAAATCCTCGCCTGCCATAAGCCACACAGATAGGGTGACGTCAGCATCGAAACATTGAACTAAACTGGCCATTTTCACATGCGTATTGCTCCACCAACAGGAGTGCATAGTCTTGCTGAGACGTTTCATAACAGTAGCTTCGAATCAGATTCGTTGGGACAACAGTTTTGCGTAATCTTTTTTTATTCCTTTAACCAATCCCTTTGTTCACGGTCTTTTCAAGATTGATAGCTACTGATAGCTAGCTATCACCGCGCAACAGAACCCTGAACTAGCATGTCCGTGAAACCCAGCGAGGAGCAAGGTTCGGAGGGGAGGTGGTTTGGAGAGGATTTTGAGAAGCTAGACCGCTTTGGGAGTACCGTGCCACGGTTCGACGAGCGAGGAGATGAATTCCAGCCAGAAAACTGGGAGGATGAGAGCCCTGAACAGAAACAATGCCTCTATGAGCCGGAGAGCAATCGGCAACGGCCCTCCGTTGCCATGGAAACTGCATCTACAGGTAAAGCAGACTAGCTAACTGAACTCGGTCAAATAAAATGCGATGGCCAGATGAATATGTGTAAATGTAAAGGTAACTGACATTAAAGTGTACGATCAATCCAGCAAGCTATCTCGTAGATGTGTGCGCTTCTACAAATTGAACAAAGTTTACTAGCTGACGCTAGTCTAGCTAACTCAGGTAACTTGGGTAGCTTGCTGTCCGACTTTGGTGTCTCATACATAGTTATAACATTTGATGAATGTCAGCTAGGTAGCTGTTCATTAAGGCTTTATTTGTTTAACAACACTTTATGTAGACGACAAGAAAGTGCGCCCCATTGTGTGACACGTTTGACTTGATTGTGTTCGAGTTAGTTAATCTTAATTTACTGTTAGCTAACGAATAACCTAGGACTCTAGTTGAACTCAAGTACATCTTTAACGTGTGGCTCGTTGAATCATGTTCCGATCACTTGGGGTACCAAGTTCAAGGAGTTAAGTATTTCCAGTAAATTACATTGAACATATAACGTACCGTTTACTAGCTGTCAAAGTTAAATTAAGCAACACATAAATAACGTTAACACAACGTTCTACTGTGACTACAGTAACGTTGTAGGGTATCATGGGTTTGTATTGATAAATGTCTGCTTTGCAGGCATCGTCGAGGGACGCTGGTTTTAAGAGTGCATTAGCTAGTTTCATTATTTATCTGACTAAATATTCAGTCGAACCCCTGTAAAAAGAAGGAAGAGCCGTAAATCCGTTTTGCCTCAGTCTTTATTTCTTGTCATCGTGATGTATTTAACTTTAACTTGGCCTTATCGTCCTTACCATATGATTAAAGCAAACCTAGGAATGTGCCTTTGCCTCACTCACAAGTTACAACTGTACGTATACACAACTGAAAAATCCAAACAGTTTACATAAGTGCCGGGTCTCAGTTAGCAATCACCGGTCTTTGGGGCGAGGGGACAGAGTGCAGAGGGGGATGGGGCTTCGGGGTGTTCAGTGGGTGGAAGGACAAAGGGCATATGGCAGATCCTCCGCAGTTGAGACGGATCACGTCCTTTATGTTAAAATGGTATGGGGTCATTTACTTCAACATTTCTTAGTGCATTAGTTACACTTTTAACTAATAATTCTCAGAAAACTGTACTCAAAACCTGCGTCAGTCCTGTTTGTGTAAGTAGGCTATATGCTACTGGCATACAGCATAGCGCGTGTACAGCCACTGGGGTTGACCGAGGGGTAGTAATGCCCCACAGGCCTAATGAAGAACAAGCATTTGGTAGAAAAATGAGCCTTTTCTTTCACAATGCAAGGGATCACAACTATTGTTGACCATATCCTGCAACATCTTGTGCTCAATATTCAACAGGGAGTAAAGAAACAAAATTAAAACACATTCTTGAAATATTTGTATTCATACTTAGAAGAGGGAAAAATGAATGGACATGCATGCACAGCAAAACCTAGGCTTAGACCATTTATTTATAGCGGGGCATGCACAGAAGTTCAGCATAAGCAGAAGTTTCAAAGATAGAATCGAAACTTCCATTGAACAAAAATGGCAAATACTTTTATTATGTCTAAAAATAAACACTAGGGAAAGCAGAATGAACTCAGTTGTGGATGTGCTCATTTGAATAAAAATCTGGGGATATCACACCAAAGTAGGTTTATGCATAAGTACATGGATTTTCTCAAGGAGTTTTTTTTTTTGTTGCAACTATCTTATATTTCTGTGTGTAAAGAATAAAGTAAAAAATCCAGTATCACTGGTCAGTATCTGACATTCTCAGTAATAGCACTAATAGTATGCACTATGGAGAAATTATGTACTTCTGCCATGCATGTACAATCTGCATGTTTTTTACTTTATCTGTCAGGTTTTTTATTTATTTATTTACTGTAAACTCTCTAGATGCACCATCTGGCAAGTAAATCGCTTTTTCATGTCACAGTTTTGAACGTGGATGTTGTTTGCAGTAAGCCTTTAAACAAGCAAACTAATATTTTTGAACATTGATTTTTATGACCTCATCATTTGAAAACTGCTGAGTGAAGCCACCAGTACAGTGAAAGCCCAGGGAACCTCTGAGAATAGGTTTAATATAGGTTTCGCTACTCTGCTGATGCTCTAAATTAAGCTCGCTGTTCATTTCTCGGAACAGAAGGGAGGCTTGGCAAAGGCAATTATAAAGGTTAATTATCCAGACAGTTCCGTTAAGTATGTGTCCCTATGTGTGGATGCAAGTGTTCCCTACAGTTCAGATCTATAAATTGCTGCGAGGCAATTAGTAAGCTGTAGCTCTGAAAGTTTTCAGAAGTGCTTGTTGCAGTGTTATCAGTGGCCAGCCTGCTGTGAAGGTAATACAAGATTTTTGTGTGTTTTATGTATAATCCAGAACTGCCTGCAAAACAGATTTTCCATGCGTGCCTTTCACCGTTTACGGTGTGTCACAAATCCTCTAAATGTGCATTTGTGTTGCATTACCGGATCAATCTGTCTTTGGGCTGCTGTGTTTGGAGGCTGTGTTTGCTGCCCAGTCTGTTTTGGCCTCTTGCCTCTTGCCTGACTGTCCAGCCAGGTGTTCGTCAGCCCCTGCCAGTGCTGCTGCGTGTCCAGTCCGTCACTGGCTTCTCAGGGAAAACCTTCATTTGAACTGGTCATGCCTGTGGTGTGGAGCAAGTGTTTGACTAAACTTTCAGCCGATGCCTATGTGTTTCATGGTAGGCGGTAGCAGATTCAGGGCTTGTTTCTAATGTGATGTCATTGTTTTTGAGTGAAATTTAGAAATAATTTTAAAAATATCAATTAGGTTTATCACTCAGGGGGGAAATGTGCCGTGCAGGTTCATCACACCCAAAATAGTTCCATGTGAAAAACACAATGCATTAATAGAAATGTGAGCATTCAGAAAGTAGCGTGCAGAGCAGTGTGAGAACTGGAACACTGCTAGTGTCAAGGACTAATTGCTAATGCGCCAGCCCATTAGCAACAAATCAAGATTGATAAATGAGTTAAGTAACAACAGCAAACTACAAGGGCGTGTTCAGAACATAATCTGGTCATTCATTTCTTGATGCTGTTGATTGAAGAAGATTAATAGGAGTTGGGATGAATGTATTTTTAGGCTGGGTATACAAAAACAGCGTCTTGAAAGAAGCCGCCAATTGTCTATGCGGTACCTGGCCTTCATGAAGCGATATGCTGAGGGCTTTCTGAAGGACACTGTTTACTTGACAGTGTTTGATGGCCGTTCCTGACCAGGTTTATTTACTGTGGCTGTCCTGCAGTGTCAGCACTGAGAGGGGTCTAAATGGCCTCCATGTCAGGCATAGAAACCAGGCAAATCCATATCGCTGTAGCACGCACATTTCACCCTGCCTGCCTCATAGAACTCTCTCAGTAAGTAACTTCAGCCATACAGAATGAGGCACAGGTTTCATGACTGAATTTTGGAGCAGGCCTAAAGCACGCTGTAGGCATGTTATGACAAACAGTCTGAATGCTGTTAGCATACTTTTTTGTTGGAATATTATTGCGGTAATGACCTTCCTCTGCTAAGTAACTGCATTAGAATATTGGCTTTTTTGTTAGGACGTATATTATTTGCTCGCTAATCGAATTTTTAATGGGTTATTTCTGAAACTTTTGTCAATATTGTAAGATCCTGTCCATTAACTGGATGCATGAAAGGGTCATTAAATACATTTTATTCTGACTTATTGTACACTTTCTTATGTTTTCCTATGCCTAACATCCTTTTGGTTGCAATTGTGCACAATTCTGAATATGTATTGTATTTCCTAATTAGGAACGGCAGTGTGGATCGGATGGCCGTATGGACTGTGAAGAGACATTTTATTGCAGTGGGAGTGCGTATCCAGATTAGGGCCCAATGTACACAGAACCACGCCACATTAAAAACCTTCCGTTAAAAACACTGTCAACACCGTCAGTCTTACACCCACGTTTGCTCTGCCGTGTTAACAGCAGGAGTTTTTCAAATCCGGAGGGAGAGCACACGCTCAGCGCCGGGTCTGAAGACAAGCAAGGAGAGGTTCAGGGGGAAAAGTATGAGCATGAGCTCTCTGGCTGTGGGCTGGGTTGTTGCGTGCACAGGGCTGTGCTGGGATTTACCTGTGAGATCTTGCCCACACTGCTCATCATGTAGGGCGATGTTACGCAAGAGCCCAGCACTAAATATGCATAAGCTGTCTGCACACATGGATCACCTGATTCAGAAGCTAAAAATGCAGATGTTTAAAATGGGCGGGGGTGAAGGCAGTTAATAACCAAGCACAAAGTTGCACTGTGCGGTCGTGTGCGGTCGTAATGAGTGCATAGAGGATGGGTTAGGCAGAGCTCAACCAGAAATGAGTGAACTGTTGGCATATTTGAAGGAGGAATGGAAGAATACAAGTGTGTAAACTAAAGGCAGGTTTATCTATCATGGAAAATTCCACTTGTGCTCCTGCTGTCCTTGTGCTGTTGCCCGTCTCTTGGCACGGTCATCATCGCCTGTGCCTACATCTTGGAAATGAAGTGTGGCTGTGTGATGAATGATGGCGTATGATGGTGGGTAAAACAGATGAGTCTCCTTGAAATTCAGTTGCAACACGTTTTGTGCCCGACTGCCAGCTGCTGCTCAGCAAGGCTGCAAGCGGAACTGCCGGAGAACTTGCTGAAACGCACACGCTCTTCGGGAAATGCGCTGTATCTGTTGCTCATTAAATAAACATCGACGTGCTGTGTACTGTAACACGCAGTGCGAGCGGATGCTGTTTTCTGCAGTCGTCCTTCGGAAGGAAAGTGTAAAGCTCTGGAGAGATGCGGTTGCCTGCGGGGTGCCGTCGATAGCTCCCCTGTAGTACTGCGTGCCTGGCGTGGCCTCTCTCAGTTCGAGCCCCCCCCCCCCCCTGTTTTTTCCCCACTGCGGCTGTAAGACTGGTTGCCGTGCTCGTGTTGTACACGGCACGCACCACAGGTAATCCCACGCGCACCTGTCCCTGCAGATAACCGCGCGATCGCCGATGCGCCACGGCACCCTCCCGTGCTCCGCCCGCGAGTCCCATTACCCAGCAAGCCCCGCCGGGCTATTTTTAGCGCGGAGAGACGGGGTTTGCCGCTCACCTGGAACGCAGCGGAAAGCCTGCTCGCTCACGACTCGTTCACATTCCTTCTGAAATATTCATGAGCTCGCGTTTGAAATTCCTCCGCTAGCTTTTTTTTTTTTTCCCTCTTCCGTAAGCCATTTCATCCCTGTCGTTTCCATCCTCCAGCTGGCAAGCAGAGCATCCTTGTACATTAGAAGGGGAAATCTATTTTAAGGTTTGATTATTGATTATACTGTATTTATTGCTCAATAATTTTATTTAACCTTATTTATCATGTCTGAGTATTCACTTGAAAATTGTAGACATTTAAATGGTAACAGATGAGAAGTTTCCCTACTGGAGAAAACATGGATTTCCAAAGTGAAACCAAACAGTACTACCGACTGCAGTGCCTGCTTGACTTTTAAGGTCTTCATATCTGCTCCAAAACAGACAGAACCTGTTTTCGGTGACAAGGGCTCTCCACTGCTCTCTTACCATCCTGTAACGTGTCTGAATCGTCTGAACTTGCGCCCTGGATCTCCCTGGATGGTCCTCTCTGGGCCTGAGCTGTGGTCCTTGCGGTATTTGTGTGCTCTTCACGCAGTGGAGGCTGAGGGCTGCTCACTGCCTGCGATTCAGTGCTCTTCTCTGCAGCCTTCTTCCACTCATCCACTCTTCCATTCATCCGTTTGCCTGTTGGTCTTTCACGAGTGCCGGCTATTGAGCTCCTCTCAGTGAGACGCTGAGAAACAATGGGACTGGGGCTCTTAGGATGGACCCGGGTCAAGGTAGTCAATCCACGCTTACACCACCTCTCTCTCCGAATGGCTCAGTGTCCAAACACCGCGGGCAGGGAAATGTCTGGGGATATACTTAACACCAGTAGGGTAGCGGAGAATAGCCTGTCCGTTCTTATTATGAAATGTGAAAAGGGTAGGTTTCATAGAGTCTGTGTCAGACCTACTACAGTCAGTCTGAATGCAAGCCAATCATCTTTGAAAAATGGGGTTGTTTGGGAATGTCTGGCCTTTGAATCTCTTGCCAGTAATAATGATATTACTCCATCTGAATATAGACTGAAAAATACACAGTTGTCCCACAGACTTCCAGGGACATTGAAGACTGTACCAGTCTATATTAAAGCTTTAAGAAGGATTTATATGTTGTTGAGCAGTCATGTATTTAGTTCATTGAAAGGCATTATGTTTACTGTAGTACAAATAAATTTCATTGTCATTTAATATTTGGCCTTCGTTGTTGTTATAAGCAACATTAGTCTAATTTTCTTTTGTGAACAGAGTGTACATAACAAAGGCTTTTCCCACACAGCTTGTGCAGCAATGTGGACAATTAAAATTAACTTTAAATTTTAATTTCTTTGCACTGGGAATTATGCTAATTTGCTTAGTTGTCTTTGATCGGAGTACCTAGGGATATAGACATTTTCAGTTGAAATAAAGTGCTTTATGAATTTCCTTTTAGGCTTCAAAACTTTGAAGTATAATCTCATAATAATGAGAATATTTGCATGTATTTGTTCTGCATGCAGGTTTACAGTGTTTCGCGCTGTTTAGTTTTTGACGTGTGTATTTTTGAGCTGACTAATTCAGTCGGTGTAGCTGTGTGAAATGTAAGAAAACACAAATGAGTTTAAAAGGATTTAAGAGGATCCTACATTGGAAAAAAGGAGGAAGTTTAATCAAGGGGAAGGAAAAATCTCATTTATTTAATTTAACTGAACATAGTCAAAATGCTGCACTCTTCAAGGGATTTTCCCTAAAAATGACAACTCCCCACGAGTAGTAGCATTAATAATGTTCACACTTGGATCTTATCAAAGGATAACGTTTTCAGAACTGTTTTGGGAATTCTCTGTAAATAATGTGTGTACACGTTTGAACTCAGTGGAGAGATTTAATACCCACGTCCCCATAAAGCTGTTTCTGTCACTGGGTGTTTGTTCTGTCGAGTACATGTAGGCTGATCGCTGTAACATGGAGCATTCCTTTGCCTGTTTTTCCAGCCCATGCTGTGCTAGGCTGACCTTGTAGAGGCTGCTCTGGAGCGTGCTGCATGGAGGGGCCTCTGATGTTATTGATGACTGAAAGCCATGTGTGCTGCATGAATATAAATCCATGCCATTGCAGTTAGGAGCTGAACTGCACTGAAGAGCCATTTCCCAGGTAACGGAGTGGGGAACTGGCAGTGTATGTATCGCTTCTGTGTGACCCTGCCATGTTTCCCAGTCTAAACGGGAAAAAAAGCAGGATGTTAAGTATTCAGTGCACACACATCACCTTTTATTTTAACGGCGAGCTAGTTTATCTTATTAGCCGTGTTGTTTTCTTTTTTCTGTTTGATTATTTCAGTAGCTCAAAATCCTTAATTATTCAGTTTTCCAGCAATGTAAGTTTTCAGTCATGGCTTCTATAAGTATAGTGAAAGGGTGTAATGGGGTTACATTATCAATTCATAAGTTTGTATGTGCAAATTATTTATTTTGCTTTGCATTCACATTTTTTCGAGCAAATTACTGTAAGGGGGTTGATTGACGTGTGGAAATGTGGATGATAGAATAGAAACACTCAAGGGTTGCTATTAGCCTGTATAATAACAAATGTACATGTGAACACAGTTTGATTAAAAATAGAGGAAAACAAATGTTAATGTGCCCTCTTCCCCAGTTGTTCAGTGAATGGCTGGTGTGATGGAGCTGCCTGTCATTGCTCACAACAGAATTAATGCTCTGACACATTTTGTTCTGTAAAAAAAAAAAGCGGGTTTTGCTTTCACAATAGGAGCGAAATGTGTGAAAATACAAGAATACATTTAGCTGAGATTGTACACACACACGCAGGCCAAAACGCAGACAGAAATGGCCTCGGTCGTTTTGTCCAACTGAAGTTGAAGAAAAATGTTACAGAATAGCTGGTCTTTTCTGTGTCCTGCCTAAATGGTAAATGGTAAATGGACTGCATTTATATAGCACTTTTATCCAAAGCGCTTTACAATTGATGCCTCTCATTCACCAGAGCAGTTAGGGGTTAGGTGTCTTGCTCAGGGACACTTCGACATGCCCAGGGCGGGGATCGAACCGGCAACCCTCTGACTGCCAGACAACCGCTCTTACCTCCTGAGCTATGTCGCCCCAAAATCAAAGGGCCATGATTTTCAGTGGTCTTGGTGGGCAAGACAGTTAGAGAATGAAAAACATACAAGACTGGAGAGATTTTGCTGAATGAGAGGGTCCTTCTGAGTCAGGCACCTCTGGTACACAGTGGAGGGTGCATCCGCGGTACCTGGATACGATCAGTTCCATTAAAGATCAGCGGAGAATCACGAGTCACATGGCTGTGGGCGTATTCTTTAGCAGCTTTATTTAAAGTCCAACTCATCCGGGCGCCTCGGCTCTCCTTCACACGGAAAGAATGTTCTCTCGAGTCTTCAGCCGTAGATGTCGCGTGGTGTTGCAGAACAACCCGTGCTCGCTGCGCTTTTGGGAATATAAATGTCCGTCTCGACACACACTACCCACAACATCTCTAACTCGAGCGGGAGTGCACAATATGCGATGTTATATTAAGGACACGATAGTAATTCATTATGTTGAGTAATGTTTGCATGTTGGCCCGCTTGAATGAATTCTGTGCATGTAAAAAAAAGAAGGGGGTTCTATAAAAAACATGTCATTATACAGTGATCTTCCTTCTGAAAAGCGCCTCAGTTGAGGGTTGAGTTAAATCAGCACTTGGAGACATGGGATGCTCTATTTTATTTTCTCTTGAGTTTATTTGCTGAGAGGGCAAACTCTGGGCCCGGGGTCACACCGTTCTCTGCCCCTGCTTTGTCCGGCCGTGCAGGAATGCGCGAGCGCTGGTGCTGAATAGCGAGTCTGGCTGTCCACAGCAGCGCGCGGATCTTTCTTTATCGCGCTCTTCAGCTCGCCACCTTTCGGCTGCCGCTTCTCCAAAAAATGAGCTCTGCGGAGATTTGCTTGATGGTAACCGTTTGAGACGCACTGGACGCTGAACAGAGGGCCCACTTTAAGGCCTCCCATCATCCTGAGGGACCGGCTTTCTCTTCCTCAGAGCCGCTGACCTCAGCACCTCGTATCGAATTGCAGCAGCGGTGTTAAAAAAAGAACTCTCCTCGTATCATTTCCTCAGAGCAAAAGCTTATCGATCCTTCCCGCATCCAGACAGCTCGCGCCGTTATGAAGCGAAGTATCAGCTTTAATGCTCTAGCAGTGTAATGCGCTTCTGTGATGTCGGGCGACCTGCTGAGAAATGAAGTTGAGTGCAGTTCAGCCGTTCTTAAGCGAGAGCCAAGTCACCTCAAGTTTTCTTTGGCTCCGATTCCCAAACAAAGTTTGTAGTTTCATTAAATCATTTGGTTGTAGAACGCTGTAATTTCACTGCATACACAAGGGACTTCAAGCCTTAGCAAGCTATTCTGTTTGATGTTCCTGATTGAGATTCGTCTGGAGATGTTCCCCAGCCAAGGAGGAAAATTGTCCTGGTCTTTGTTAGACACAGCCACTGGATTATGGGATCAGTAGTTCATCATATAGGCCAGTGAAGGTGGCATCCAGTGAGGTCTCTGCATGAATAAAGTTTACAGTGGGAAATAAGGAGTAATAAGTAATAAGGAGTGTGTTTAAAAAGCCTTTCACATACTCAAGCCATTCGAGCACATTCCCTGTGTGTGAATTGAGCAGTTCAGCAGTACTCGTGCCTGTGTGCATTACGGTAGCCGGCCCAAGCAGGCCAGGCGTGAGAGTCGTTCGGCGGGGAGGGAGGAGGAGGGCCCAGGGGCTGGGCCACAGCCCTCCTCTCTCTCCTGGGGCCCCACGCTCATTACGCCGGAGGAAGCCCAAGCCATTGAACAATGGCCGTTTATGAATGAGGAGAGGCGCACACACACCTCCCCCATTACAGGAGCGGCCATCGTTTCTTCAGCCGTGTGGAAACAGGAAGTCCCTCGACCGGCGGAGCGAGGGGGAAAGAGAGGGGGGAAGAGAGAGAGAGGCAGAGGGAGATGGTTTAGAAAAGGGTGAGAGTGTCACTGTGACAGCCTGTCCGCAAGTCTACTCATGGTTCTGATCTTCACAGAAGTCTTCTGAAGACTGTCAGCTTCTGGTCTTGTATTCTACAGTCCAGGGATCGTGCTCTAGCCTTTGACCACAAACACTAGTCTCCAGTGCTTGCTTTGTACAGTGCGTCAGTTTAATTTGTGTAGGAAGGCATTAAAAAATTCTTCAGCATGGCATAGTGGAAAAAAGTAAAAGCAGACACTACCTTATTTCTGCTGAAC